>NC_084612.1:28478487-28550987 GCF_033978795.1 Nerophis ophidion
CACTCTGTAAACGTTTGGGAACTGTGGAAACAAAGTTTTGATTTGTTTCCGGTGGAATTATTTCCCATTCTTGCTTGATGTACAGCTTGCTGCTAACATGCAGTGATTTCTCCAGATTTCTCTGAACCTTTTGATTATATTACGGACCATAGATGGTGAAATCCCTAAATTTCTTGCAATAGTTGGCTGAGAAATGTTGTTCTTAAACAATTTGGTAACGCATTTGTTCACAACGTGGTGACCCTCGCCTCATTCTTGTTTGTGAATGACTGAGTATTTCATGGAAGCTGCTTTTATATCAAATCATGGCCCCCACCTGCTCCCAATTAGCCTGTTCACCTGTGGGATGTTCCGAATAAGTGTTTGGGGAGCATTCCTCAACTTTGTCAGTCTTTGTTGCTAATTGTGTCAGATTTTTTGAAACATGCTGCAGGCATCAAATTCCAAAAGAGTGAATATTTGTAACAAATAACAGTTTTCCAGTTCGAACGTTAAGTATCTTGTCTTTGCAGTCTATTCAATGAATAGAGGTTGAAAATTATTTGCAAATCTTTGTATTGTTTTTATTTACGATTTACACAACGTGCCAACTTCACTGGTTTTGGGTTTTGTTGTAGAAGTCGTGTGTGTGTGTGTGTGTGTGTGTGTGTGCATGCGTGCGTGTGTGTGTGTGTGTGTGTGTGTGTACGTCATACTTGCCAACCCTCCCGGATTTTCCGGGAGACTCCGGAAATTCAGTGCCTCTCCCGAAAACCTCCCGGAAGAAAATTTCTTCCGAAAATCTCCCGAAATTCAGCTGGAGCTGCAGGCCACGCCCCCTCCAGCTCAAACATGCACAGTTCGAAGCTTGAAAAGGAGTTTTGCAGGCGGATCTGACGGCATTTAAAGTCATTTTTAAAAACGACTGCTAATCCTCCTCCTTTTCGACCAGACGACCGCGGAGAATTAAAGTAGGAACACTCCGGAGGCAGAAGTTCATTAAGAGGGGCGGACTCACCGGCTCTCAGCCATGTTTCCGTCATACAGAGGAAGTCAAGTCCGCGGGAAGCAAAGAAATCCTTCAGGATAAACGTTTTGTTTGTCAAAGAACTTGCCTTCACAAGACCGAACCTGGCAGGGGCCGGCTAATCCAGGCGGGGCTCGACACACAGCCCGCAGGTGGCGGGGGAGAGGAGCCACGTGGCGGGAAAAGGAAGGCTGGAATCCGGCCAGGTGAAAAAGCTGACTGGGACGTCGAAAAACGAACGTCGAAATTGATCATATCAGTGTGAAAGGGGCAAAGACCCAACAGTGTTTGGCGGTCATACACAAACAGTGAGCGGACAGAGACAAAAATAGATGCAAACAACACAAAAACCAACAGAACTGACAGCGAGAGACGGCAGGGCAAAGCATATACTGGCGCCATCTTCTTGAAACTCGGAAGTGACGTTACTCAAATAGTGAAAGGTAAGTGTTGTTGTTTTTTTTTAGTAACCAGAAAGCACAGTACAGTTAGTAGAACAACTGTGTTTTTATTACTTTGTATTTGATAGGTGACGTCTGAAATTCAACTATTTTATTTATATATATAATAGAATAAATATATATAGCTAGAATTCACTAAGAGTTAAGTATTTCATACATATATATATATATATATATATATATATATATATATACAATATATGTATGTATATATATATATATATATATATATATATATATATATATATATACTGTATATATATATATATATATGTATGTATATATGTATATATATATATTGTATATATATGTAGTATATATATATATATATATATATATATATATATATATATATATATATATATATGAAATACTCGAGTTGGTGAAATGGCTGTAAATATATTTTCCTCTTAACCACGCCCCCCATAAACCACACCCCCAAACCACGCCTCCCCCCCACCCCAGACCACAGCACTTCCGTGTATAAAGCCTCAACTTTATTGATAGTTTTGAAGCCCAAATACCTTCATATCGCCTTTCACGCACCCTTTTTATTCACCAGTAGTATTGCTGTTATTTTGTCATTATTCCTTTGGACAATTATTATTGTATGCGCTTCGTGTGTGTGTGTTTTGACACACGACTGCGCCATATCTTGGCTCAGCAACGTCACCGCCGCACGGCAGCACATGAGGATGAAAAGTAACTACGAGTGTTTTCCAAAACCAGTAGTACCTTTCTTATTTCATGCATACTATTAGTAGCGGTGTACTGTACAACCCTCTAGTTCAGGGGTGTCAAACTCATTTTAGGTCGGTGGCCAAATGGAGAAAAATCTACTCCCAAGTGAGCCGGACTGGTAAAATCACGGCACGATAATTTCATAATAAAGACAACTTCAGATTGTTTTCTTTGTTTAAAAATAGAACAAGCACATTCTGAAAATGCACAAATCGTAATGTTGTTTTTTTTTTACACTTACATGTTGCGGTTAATAGTATTCTCCTTTGTCGTTATTTATACTTTCTGAATAAATTAGGTGATTATGTTCATCAGTCAAGTCATTGTGTTGATTTTCCATTTATCAAGATAAAACAATTATATACAAATCAAATTGCAGGTTGTTATTCATGTAGTTTGCTCATTTACCTTGAGTGATGCACTAACATCATAGGGTTTATTTTTATTTTTTTACATATGTAACATAATCTACAAAGATAAAAATAATTGCTATTGCGACATCTAGTGGACACACTTAGAACAGCTGTTTCTTTTAGTCAAAAATTTCAGCTCATTTTTATACTTAGCAAACACATCCCGCGGGCCGGATAAAACCTGTTATCAGGCCCGCGGGCCTTACGTTTGAAACCCCAATAACAAACCCGACAGCAATTGAGGTAACAGCTGGGATCGTTTTTTTGTTTACACTTATCACGCTTCAGTTGATGAATAAACGAAAAACTACACCAGGACTGTTGTCTTGATCTTGTGAATTTTTGAAGCTATTTAACATTATTGTTTTCACATTCGCAAGCTTTAAAGTTTTAGTATTTTAGTATTTTTGTTTAGGATTTTAAAATCGATTATGTGTCTCATTCGCTTCACCCTGGGTAGTAGGCCGCTTAGGGCTGCTACAAGCTGGGCTAGTCATGTCGCTACACCTAACGCTAGCAAATGTGTCCGCATTGACTAAAGTTACAAAATTACTCTTCTCGAACTGGTGGTCATGGTCCTCTCGCAGGGCCAACCTATCAATGAGAACGGTGCATGAAGAGCAGGGAGCCATACTCACGTTGTATCTTTCACTGAGTCGATTTCTTGCTGTCTTCGGAGCATCGTTGCTTTGAGCAGCGACTATCTTAGCTTCGTTAGCTTAGCAGCTCACTAGCTGAGAGAGGGGCGATGAGACAGATAGTGGGTGCTGTGCAAGTTTAATAAGACTACTAAATACTGTGTGTTTGAGAAGGAATAAAGGAAGCTGTAAAACAAGTAGAAGCACACAGGCAGAAAGATAGTACTTAGCTCTTTCGCTTCAGCAGACTTTTCGGGAAGTGACATCACACCGAAGTGAGTCACTTGATGGACAGTTGTCTCTTTGGTCTGGCTGGAAGTTTTTTCAAGTTTACTTACTCGAAAAAAACGCATACATTTTGTCTAAATGTAGGGGCGGTATAGCTCGGTTGGTAGAGCGGCCGTGCCAGCAACTTGAGGGTTGCAGGTTCGATTCCAGCTTCCGCCATCCCAGTCACTGCCGTTGTGTCCTTGGGCAAGACACTTTACCCACCTGCTCCCAGTGCCACCCAGGGGCGTCACCAGACACATTTCACTGGGGCACGTGCCCCACTGTTGATCTGCAGTGCCCCGGTAAAAAATTTCACCAATAAAAAAAAACGCTTCAGAGTTTTAAGTCTACATAACATAGACAACAGCGCACATACTACTTAGTATGGTAATTGATTGGTATTGTATTCACTCCACTTAACAATGAGCACATGGCTACTTAATATGGTAATTTATTCACGTGTGCATAGAGACTTCAGTTGAGAGAGAGAGAGAGAGCGAGAGAGAGAGAGAGAGAGGATGCGAATCACTGCGTGAGGTAGGTAACGTTAGCCAACAACAATTTGTTAATTACATTATTTTGATTTTGATTTGACTCAAACTGTAACTCCTAGATGGATTTAAGAAAGTTATTCGCCCGCAGTCTTGAAGAAGCAGCGAGGAATGAGAGATGTAAGTGAAGTCCTAGCTAGCTAGGCAACATCATTGTCTCAAGTTGATGCTAAGTTAGCTAACGTTCTTCCTTGTATCAAGACAAACATATTCATTTGCTGTACGAGCTGTCGGGGGAATTTCCAATGAACATGAAACATAATGTTGGTTATTGTCTGCTGGTTCTACATCAATTATGATTTGGAGTCAGCATGTGTGAGTTGAGTGTTTCTCAAATGTTTTATCTTCAGGAAGAAAAACATTTTTCCATATCATCAAGTCGTGAGCCAAATTTTTAAATCATTCAAGTTTATTTCACAGAAAAATAGCACAGTAGACTTGTCTTGTTCATCGGTGTGACTTTGACTAAAATAATCTTGTTTTGTCACCAGAAAAATTACTACAGCTAAAGCATCTGGTTTTGTTTCCAGAAAAAATAGTAACATTTCTGTATTTGTTTTCAGAAAGATGACTGAAAAGTTCGGGTTTTGTTGCCCCATTTAGATTTTTTTTAAATATATTTCCATGTCTGTCCTGAGTCCTCCTCCAACTTGTTAGTCGGTTTGCCTTTTGCTAAAATACTCACTAATAGTCACTAGAAAAATGGCTAAAAATATCTGGTTTTGTTGCTACAATTTGATTTTTTTCTCCCTAAACTTTTTTTTTTTTCCATGCACACATCTGACTGCGACTCACTGAAAATGACACACAATCCACTTTTATGTCACGACCCAGCAGTTGGGAACCACTGGTCAACTGTATAACAGTTACTGTAATATTTCCATGTCTGCCCAGAGTGATTGACCACTTTGCAAAAATGAAAAGGAGACGTTACAGTTTACTTCTCAGAAAATGATTCCCTGAACAGACACAGAACAGTTGTTCATTTATTCTACTACTGTGGCTTTATTGTTTTGTGTATATTTTATAGTTTTGTGTATCTGAAATAGGATTCGCCACATTGCCATTAATGGAAATTAAATAATATAAAAGAACCCAGAGATGTAGGGGTGGTTAATTTTTTGTTTTACTTTTGTAGATGTTAAATTTGCAGATGATTACTGCAATATATATTTCAAAAAGATTCATTGCTCTTCCTTTTTGCTTTTACCTGTAGCAGTTTAGAAGTCTGGAGTAAAAAAGTGCACAAGTAGGTCAAATGCATTAGTTAATTTCAGGTGGTTAATCAGATATCCATACAACATAATCTGATATGATTTCATAGTTTAAAGCACTATTTATGTATTTTTTATGATAAATAAGTGCTTAAAAAATGTTTTTGCTCGCGCGCTTTGCACGCTCACATTTATTATTTGTGCCCCAGGTGTGCCCCAGTACAGTATTAAGTCTAGTGACGGCCCTGGTGCCACCCAAACTGGTTTAAATGCAACTTAAATATTGGGTTTCACTATGTAAAGCGCTTTCAGTCACTAGAGAAAAAGCGCTATATAAATATAATTCACTTCACTTCACTAAATATGGCTAAGGAAACACATTACTATGGGTTTCCGGCACGTCATTTTTATGACTAAAGGAACAATCTAACTCGCTCTTGTCACCGACGTCCCACTGGGTCATCATTGTCACCGACGTCCCACTGGGTGTGAGCTTTCTTTGCCCTTATGTGGGCTTACCGAGGATGTCGTAGTGGTTTGTGTTGTGGTTTGTGCAGCCCTTTGAGACACTAGTGATTTAGGGCTATATAAATGAACATTGATTGATAGAGAGAATCTCTCTGGCATTTTGCAGTATTTTGAATTTTTTTGAGTGGTCAGCTTGAAGCGTCCCTCTGTCTCCGACTCCCTCGTCATCATGTGACATGAGTGCGTGTCTCCTATGATTTTGCCTCCTGGTTTTGATGACCCGCCCTATCTTGCCTCTGATTGGTCAGTCCGTAATGTTTCGCCCTAACCTTAGCCAATTGTGACTCATCATACGAACACCAACCAATCATCATGGTTTGTTTCTTTTTGTATGGATGTTCCTCATTCATCCGAGTCATTGTATTTCCTCTGTATTGTTTTTGGACATGGATTTGCAGTCCATGTTCTCTCCTTGTAGCTTAGATGTAAGCCACCTAGCTACCTGGGTCTAAAAATGGCTAAGCTACAGGAAAAGCTATTTGTTCAAAAAGTTGTGAAGCCGCTGCCAAGCTGCTTTAAATGTAGTGAAGCTACATAGCTTAGATACACATGGCTTGTTACTGCTCATCACTGCACAGCAGTTGGCCTGGGAAGTTTTTAATTTGAACCGACACATTACCAATTCCCGGTACCTAGGATTCTGTATCGATAGGAAACAACATACATTTTCCTTACTTCTATGTACAGTATAAACAAAACATGTATGGTATTCAACATTTACACAGCAAAAACTGGAATCTAAGTAAGATGAAATATCTCAAATAAGGGGGATATTTTCTTATGTTCTGTCCGATAAGATAATTATTCTCACTAAGCAGATTTTATGTTGGAGTGTATAACTTGTTTTAAGTGTTTTGGTCCTAAATGAACTCAGTAAGATATTACAGCTTGTTGCTGAGATTTGATGGCCTATATTGAGTGAAACATGCTTGAAACTAGAATATCAATTGTTGCAAAGCTGTGTCATCAACACTCACAAGTATAAAAATACTTTTTAAAAGAATTTTTTTTTTATTTCAAGCATGTAAAAAAAAATCATGACTTTGACACAATTGTGTCTCATATTAAAACAGATGACAGTCAAATGGACTCTGCAGTTGTATTCTTAATTAAACAAGAGAAAATACGTACCCATATAGTAGTGCAGTTAAGTTAAAGTTAAAGTACCAATGATTGTCACACACATACAAGATGTGGCCAAATTATTCTCTGCATTTGACCTATCACCCTTGATCACCCCCTGGGTGGTGAGGGGAGCAGTGGGCAGCAGCGGTGCCACGCCCGGGAATCATTTATGGTGATTTAACCCCCAATTCCAACCCATAATGCTGAGTGACAAGCAGGGAGAAAACGGGTCCCATTTTTATAGTCTTTGGTATGACTCGGCCGGGATTTTAACTCACGACCTACCGATCTCAGGGCGGACAGTCTAACCACGAGGCCACTGAATAGGTTATTAGTGAGAATATACTTATTTGAAGGTATTTCGGGGTTCATTGAAGTTAGCTAATTTTACTGTTTTGGAAAGTCTTGACAAGCCAAATTTTGTTGTTCTATTGGCAGATAATTTTGCTTAGTCAAAAAAAGAAATAGCCCTAATTTTTGCATTTTTTTTTCCTGTTTTTGAACACTGACTTTTTGCAGTATACCACTATGCTGATGATAACTATACTGTGCATATCTTGTTTTCTTACACTTTAAGTCTCATTTGCAAGTTTGCATTAATTTCAGTTTGTCCGAGCTGTGTTGCCGTAGCTTGAAAGTAGTCTTATGGCTTTATGTTAAATGTGATGGTCTTGTCTTTTGATGAGTTCTGCAAAGTAGTTGTTTGATAATGTTCATCTTGGTTGTAGTTTGCATTACCAAATTTAAAGGAATTGAAATTGCCATGTAAAAGTTGCTAATCCTAATGAGTAGCATGTATATGCCACATTCACTGTAAATTGGCATCGAGATATCTTAAAAAGTGGAGCCTTATTTTTGCTTCATTATATTGCTTTGTTGGCATGGAAAACTGCAATAGTTAACTTTTGAGGCAGTCCGCCATGAATACACTTATTTTCCCTGCAACCGGACGTGAGGTCATGTGCAACCCAGGTATCGGAAATTGACACCCTTTATATCACATGAATTGGTACTGGTTTGTACCGACGGAATTCGGTCAGTGCTGTCACGCCAAATTTCTTCCCCCCATCAAAAACCTTCCCCCCGGAAGAAACTACTTGAAGGACCCCAATGAGGGTGGACGGACCTTAAAGCAGCCCACACAGCTGCCTGTTTTAAAAGCATTATAATTGGATGATTGTCATAGGTGAAAAATAACGGTGAGGAAAAAATATTAGCATTTCAGCATGCTAACCTTTGGAGCTATTTTTGTTTTGCTAATTATGCAGCTGTAACCCTTAACGGTGAGGAAAAATAATTAGCATTCCAGCATGCTAACCTTTCAAGATATTTTTGCTTTACTAATTTTGCAGCTGTAACCCTTAAGAGTCATATAACTTGGTATTGTCACGCCCTCATTGGGGTCCTTCAGGCATTGGAGGGGCTGTCACGCCAAATTTCTTCCGGGGGGAAGGTTTTTGTAGGGGGGAAGAAATTTGGCGTGACAGTACCAATAAATGTACCTCATTAAGTACCCAAGCCTACTTAGCATGTTGCTTGACAAATATTTATGTATAAAAATAAATATTATTTTTCAACTAATTAACTCACTTAACTACATGACTGTTTTTGAAGTAGCAGTTTTGCTTGTTATTTGAAAAATATTCCGGTATATACAGTATGCATTTTTTTTTTAATTTTCAATACCCTTTTCCCTCTGATCCCCACCCTGCAAACAAACTTCCATCACTTTCTCTATTATCACATTTACTTTTCTCCCTCACATTGCACCTGCTTACCTATACTCCCTCTCCCAACATCACACACACGCACACACATACACACACACGCAAACGCACGCACACACACACACATACACACCTTCCCCACTCCTATTCTCTCCCTCGTTAGCTTGATGAATGGCTTCACTGGAGGGAAAGTGCTGATTTTCATCCCTCTGTCTGATTTCTGCTTGCTGTTATTAATTTCAAACACTCAGAGAAAAGCAAGCGAGTCGATAAATAAGGAAATGAACACACTTCATCCTGCCATGCAGTAGCTCCTGTAGTCAGTCACCCCATGCAGAGGTGAAGCCTGCATTTAGAGTGCTCAGATACACTCTGGAATCGCAAGACTTCAATATTTTGTGTCAAAACACGCTACCGCGCGTTCCTGCTTTTTGAGCACAGAAGCATGGATTGAAACAGAAGGAATGTATAAAACAATACTGTATGAAATGTACTGTAAAGTGTATATCAGTGACGTGCGGTGAACTAAACACCAGGTGAGGCATAGATACTTTTTTTCTTCTTTTTTTTTTTTACTTAAATTCATATGTGCAGCTCTAGTCTTTGTTGATTTAGGTTGCACATTAGAATAACAGGGAATACAAGGGAGTTATTCGCTTTCATAAAAATTTATCTTATCATAATTGTATTATGATATGATAAATGGGTCCAAAAACTATTTGATAAAGTTGTTATTAAATACTTTTTGGTCCCATTTGCTTTTAACAAAATAAATCAAGTATTGTGAGTGTATTTTACCTTTCTGTATGTGTGAAGTGAATTATATTTATATAGTGCTTTTTCTCTAGAGACTCAAAGCGCTTTACATTGTGAAACCCAATATCAAAGTTACATTTAAACCAGTGTTGGTGGCACTGGGAGCAGGTGGGGATTGAACCTGCAACCCTCAAGTTGCTAGCACGGCCACTCTACCAAACGAGCTATACCGTCCCCATCAGAATCAGCAATAGCTATCCTCCATGAAAACGTACTTTGTATGATCGCATTCATTTTGTCTTAAAGTCCAGTTTAGAGAAGTATTTAATCTTGGATACAGTATATAATCCTCCATATTGGCAGAAACATTCATTTAATTCAATTTCATTCCAAGAAATTAAACAATATTTTTGCATCTGACAAAAAACACCCACAAACGCTGGCTTACTCTAATAAAAATGCCTTGTTTGTTATAGATACAGTTAAAACAAAAAAAGGAAAAGAAAAATAACTGGCTTCTGCTGAAGAGACCTGTGTCTGCTAGCTGGAGCGCCCCCACTTCTCCCAGTGTGGCGAGTCAGAGTACTGCTGAGACATTGTACTGCAAGTTGACAATGTATCGCCTCCTACCTTGAGGCAGAGGTACTTGCTGCCTCATGGCCTGCCCTTTCCCGGTGGCAACAAGCATGTGCCCTCTCGCACGTCACATGCCCAATACACGCTGTGTGTAACCGTGGAGGCACCGCCTATGTCTGCCTCACTTCTCGTCTACTGCATTGTTTTGATCAGGAAACATGGAATTTCCGCGATTTTGACCATGAAAATTATCAAAATATACAGGAACCACACCAAAATCACATTGAAAGCATAAACCAAAATAGAAATATTAAAACGTATTTGATTTTATTACTTAATTTTGAAACATCTTATGGTTAAGCCACCTGGTGGCAGGTGAGGCACTGCCTCACTTGCCTCCCCTGACAGCACGTCACTGGTGTATATGTAGCGACAATGGAAAAAAGGAAAGCCGTTATGCAGGGTTACTGTCAATGGTGTGCCGTCATGGCCAGCAAGGCCCTCTCTGTTGGTTTAACATAGCCAGAAATCATGATCATAATTAAAGATACAAATATATTTTTATTTACTTTCCCTAAATATCCTTTAGGTGGTTGAATGAAGACATGCCGGCAGTGGGATGTTATTGACGAGCACGCTGTGCCAACACGTTTTGTCTGCATCTTTTATGATTAAACAAGACAACACATATATTTGCAAGGCCATTTTCAAGAAGGATATTTAAAGAGAAACTACATCTTGTGAGACCATGTCGGGCAACCCTGGAAGCTAGCTCAGCTGTCCCGGCGATGTAATGGGAGTTCAGATATTTTATTTCTTTGTTTTTTCACGTTAAATATGTTTTTTTGCAATTTTAATTTTGACAGTACCACAAAAGATATGATTTAATTGCTATGCGGGTTAATTGATTTATAAATACGCCAGAAAATAACCTGTTTTGTATAATGCCCAGTATTGCGTAAATGTGTTTCTGTGTAGTATTTCTCCGGCAATGGTCATGTGGGGACATCAATTATGGTATTTTGACAGGTAATCATTGAAGTCAGACATCACTGAAGGCCTAGGTGTGAAACGCACAGCCCGCCACTGGTTACTGTACATTGTACATTAAAAACTTAGAATTTTGGCAGTATTATAATAAAAGTCGTGATTTTACTCAACGCAAGTCAAAATTTTACAAGGAAAAACTGAACATTTGTGCAATATTATGATAAAAGTTGGAATTTTACTCAATAACAGTCGCAATGTTACAAAAAAAGTTTCAAATTTTGCCAATTTTTTGAAAAGAGTCGGAATTTTACTCAACAAAAGTCACAATTTTATATCAAAAATGTACAATTCTGGCAAAATTATGATAAAAAATTGAATTTTACTTGGAAAAATGATGACAAAACATCTCACTATTTCACAAGAACAAGAAAACAATTGGCAATATTGTGATAAGTCAGAATTATATACGACAAATGTCACTATTTTGCATTAAAAAGTAAAAACTTTACATAAAGAAGTAAAAATATTGACATAAAAAAGTAACAGAAAGAATATGAGAAACTGTTCCCAATTTTAGAAGAAAAAAGTCGACACATTGTGAGAAAAAGACTGCTTTTAGTTATTTTTTTGATTTAAATTAATTAATCATTAATTAGAGATTAAACATTTAATCTATTAAATAGCCAACGTTTTAGAAATGTATCAAGTTTAGAATTCAACACATTGAGTCTATTAGAGTGCTAAAGCTACCAAGAGTTAATCAATAGTCAATATAATAGTGTTGACACATAGTGTTTGTGACGAACCCCAAGATGCAGAGATGGCGGCAGGCATTGTGCGGGAAAACATGATTTAATTTAACACTAAAACAAGAACAAACAAAAGGGTACGAACATAAGGCCGAACAAGGCGGAGAACAAACGTCGCTATGAACAAAAACTTGCACAAAGGCTAACTGTGGACTAGAAACAAAAACATTTACTGTGACACGAAGAAACTATGACATGAGCCGAGTGAACAGAAGTAGACACAGCTAAAACGATAAGTATTAATGACATAGACAGGTAGTGGTGACAATAATCCAGCACTGACTGGAGGGGAAGGCAGCTTTAAATAGTATTTGGATGATTGACACCAGGTGTGGACAGGTGCCAATCAGCCACAGCTGGGGAGACACACCACTCAGGAAGACAAACAGGAAACAGACAAAATAAGAGCGCTGACAGGAAACAAAGACAAACGCAGAGGAAAAACTAAAACATGGCCAAACTGTCAGGGGCAAACCTGACAAGTGTGCAGCTTTTTAAACTTCCCAAAATGCTTTTCTGTTTGAGGAAACTAGATTTTTTGTTTTGTTGTTTGTTTTCTTTGCTGCTATTTTAACTGTTTTGTCATACATAAACAAGGTTAAGTTTTTTTTTTTTTTAGCACTTTGCATTTCCTTTCTTTTAAATGGACAACATTTTTGTAACAGCTAAATGAGCAGCACAGTTACAATATAAATACATATCTATGAATGAATTAGCCATCTTTGTTTTTCGTAAGCACATGCCTGAAATAACTTAAGCTGAATTTAGACGTAGAAACAATTAGAGCCATATGTGTATGCTCTATCATCTGATTATTCGACTAATCATTAAGATAATCGTTGACTAATTGACTATCAAAACAATCGTTTGTTGCAGCCCTAATAGACACATATGAAAATGTAACTACAAAATGTTTCACTTTTTGTATTTATCCTATCAAAACCCATCCATCCATCCATTTTTTACCGCTTATTAATGCCAGATATTTATTTACACAAGCAGAAATTGCCATACAGTAAAGCCCACCCTTAAAAAAGAAAACAACAGTGTTTAGTGCCCAGTTATTACACGTTATCTTAAACACATATTAATACATGCTGTATCATTGTAGTGTATTATTCCTTAAGCAAGATAAAGCGGTGGTTATTTGTCGTAATAACATAGATATTTCTTTGAGGAAGAAGGAAGAACATGGGAGGGAATAAAAACGATGCAAGTAAAGCAGAGGGGAGGGAAGAAGGCGTGGAAAGGGAGAAAGGGATGGGAGAACAGAGAGAGGTGTGGAAAGAAAAGTAGAGGTGAGGAGAGGAGAGTGGAGGTCATCAGAGTAAATGGTTGGGGATGCGAGCTACGAAAAAAAAAGGACTAGAGCAGAGCTAGAAGTGCATTGGAGTCTGTAAGTCTGCTCCATGTGAGTGTTGACATCATTCGTGTATTTACACAACTTGCCCCTTTTTTCATAGAGTGTATGCTGGGTGTGTTGAAGGAGCATAAATCACTCAAATAGTTCTCTCATAGTTCTGGTTAACCGGACTGAGGAATGCAATTGTCTTAGACTTGGTTTCCTCATCACAATGAATATGCAATGTGGTGTATGATAGGAAGGGGGTGAGAGCTGATGGTCTTCGGTTGCAAGTAGCGGACAGCAGGGTAGGATGACATTATCGGAAGTAGCTGCTTATTGACATGAGCAGAAAAAAAGACTGAAAGAATGAGATATGAATTTTACCCATTTAAAATGTCTGTCGACTTGGATTGCACTAATGACTCCAGACAAACCATGACAAATACACATTTCTCAAGTGTTACTATGTCAAAGTGGGCTATATTCGACTATCAAAGCTGAAATGCAAGTCGTATGATTAAAATATTTTTAACTTGCACACAATACATACAATGCACACAAAGGACCGGTTCTAGTGCGATCCAAACAAGTGCCAAACCGCATGTGCAAACTAAAAATTGAGTTAGCGTGTTGGCGTTGATCTACCAAGACGGTGTGTACAATTGATAACAAATGCAAAAGTGGTGCAGACCGCCGATATAAATGAAGTGTTGGCGTGTCTACCGGTTTTCCCTATGGAGACACTTATGGCATCATAGGGTCTAACCAGTTGCGTTTTGTCTCGTTGTTGAACACACAAATAATGTATATAATAAACCATCTTTTCTGGGCGAAATAGAAGTGTGACTATAAAAAATAAGCTATTTATAGCACACTCAAGGTGTAGTCTGGGAGGCCTTGTCTTGCTATGATGGTGCATGCTCATCATTCCAAGTAAAAGAAAATCCATATTGCAAGATGTTTTTTTAATGTAATAAATGTATTATGCTAAAACAGAATGTGGCGGTCTTGCGCCTCGAGGTTCTTCGGACCACCAATAATTGACAGGACAGCAGCTTCCATGTCTCTGATGAAGAATGATTTATTTTGCAAGAAATGTCTGTTGTTATGCTTTTCAGCCATAGTTCTTGACAGTTCTCGCTTTTGCTCCTGCTCCAACCTCCTTCTCCTTCCGGGCTGCTGCCTTTAACGGAACGACAGGTGATTAGATAAATGCGCCCAGCTGGGCCATCTGCGCACCTGTCGCTGATCTCGAAGCCGGTCCTGTCACGCCACGCTTTGCTGCAGGTCTGCAGGCCACGCCCCCCCACACACAGACAGTATATCTACAGTATTGTACAGTATTATAGACTGTAACTCCTTCATGAAAAAAATTTAACACCATTTTAAAAGAACCTAACAAACAACAAAATTAATTAATTTAATTAGTTTTAATCAGCCCCTTAAGCGATCCAGCAGCTATAGTATGATGAAACGTCATTGCTGAATAAACGATATATCATATTTTTTTCCATTTACGTTAACATGCACACAAACGAAATATCCTCTCTTTTAATCCTCTGTCTTTGCTCCGCAATCAGCTCCTTTCTCCCAAAAATTTGTGAGTGAGTGACTGTGAAAATTACTTTGACAATTTGCACAATTATTCCAGACGTATGGACACAAATCAGCAGTCGCAGAAAAGTTTCAGTCATGAGAAATCACATTATAAAAGCTAAATGATTGGCATCTCCTCCTCCATGTATTGTGGGCCATCTGATGATCGGCATATATTCTGCATATTCATGAAGACAGACAAGCTAAATTAATTGTGGCCTCTATTTTGCTCACTTTTTTAAAAGACACAATCCTCTGAGCTATCAAGTTTGTATGTGATTTAACACACGCAAGTGTATTAAATCACATACAAACATACAAAGATTCAAGTGTTTAAAATGTTTAAAATAACCACATTCCTGATGAGATAAGTCTCTATCGACTTTTGCAAGCTCGACCTTGTATGATTTATAAAGTGACACAACATAATAATTGATATAAAAATTACATTAATGTCAATTGACTTTGGAAAACCTCAGCATGTTGGCGTTTTTAACCTTTGGCTCTAATGGAGTTGTGATTTTTACTGTTGACGATTATTCAGTTACAATTCATCAGTCTGTTACACGTATTAGCTTAAGTGGCCAAGAAAGCAATCAAAGAGAGCACACATAAACCAATAATTTCTAATTTTTCATCTATAAAATCAATGAATTGTTAGTGTCCACAATTTGTATAACTAAAAGAGCTCAAAGTTGAATCCAAGAGAAGAAAATGCAATATTGCCCAAGATCCTCCTGAAAACTAGTGTCCTTTGGAAAAATAGCCCTGTTATGTAAAACTAAAATTTTTAATGCACAGGCCACTTGGTTCTCTGATGGTACAGGCACATATATAAAGTATAAAGTTCTCATCTAAAATTTTTTTTTTAATATACAATTAAACTTGGGGCAGCATGGTGTTGGAGGGGATAGTGCATGTGCCTCACAATAGGAAGGTCCTGGGTTCGATCCTGGACTCGGGATCTTTCTGTGTGGAGTTGGCATGTTCTCCCCGTGACTGCGTGGGTACTCAGGCTTCCTCTTGCCTCCAAAAACATGTACCTGGGGATAGGTTGATTGGCAACACTAAATTGCCCCAAGTGTGTGAATGTGAGTGTGAATGTTGTCTGTCTATCTGTTTTGGCCCTGTGAAGAGATAGTGACTTGTCCACGGTGTACCCCGCTTTCCGCCCGAATGCAACTGAGATAGACTTCAGCACCCCCCGCGACCTCGAAAGGGACAAGCGGTAGAAAACGTATAGATGGATGGAATTCAACTTGTTTCCAAGTCTGCAATCTGGTTGAGAACGAGCTTGGTTTGACATTTAAAAGAATACTGACCAATCCTAAATATCAACATGAAGACAACAGACAAGTAAACTACCAATGAAATTATAACCTCAATGGCAGAGGTGACCTGAGAATGAATGACTTGGTCCCTAAACTATCATAATGTGTCAGCCAATAAGTACTCATACAGGCTTGATCCCTCGGGTGATCATGAGATAGACGTCAAGCGTATATGCAATTCCACGATTTGATGCACGGAGTAGCGGCATACAAACTCTCATTTCCCTTCCACGTCTCCTGATAGAAGCACTAATAGACCTCTCTCCCAGTGGCACATTGCTATTGCAAACACTCACCTACAATGGCTTTAATGAGATGTCTGTGCAGTTGTGTGTGTGTCCGTGCAGTTGTGTGTGTGTCCGTGCAGTTGTGCGTGTGTGTGGGTGTGAGCGTGACTGTGTTTGCTTTCCTGAGAAAGATGTTAGCGATGCTTGTGGCCCTGTTTATCTCCACACTTGTGTTGGAGTAGAGGGAGGTCAGAGGCAGGGCTGCTTGGATCCTTCTCCATTCCCACAGCTGCTGTCTCACAGGCACAGTGGCCACGGGAGGATGAAAAGACTATGGATTTTTTTTTCTTTCTCCTCCTCCTCCTCCTCACTACACTCACCCGAGGAAGAAGATTACACACAAGATGAACACACATTCTGGCCTATTCTAAGCAGCTTTAAGCCCGACATAGGATGTAACTGATCTGAGCACTAGGGTTCATTGAGCAAACGTACACATGTCAACAAGACACCTTTATTCAGGCTATGTAAACGTGTTTAACACTGAGAGATTGATTGTTTTGTTGTTCAAAATGGTGCATTTTTTTTTCTTTTATGTTTTAAAGGCCTACTGAAATGAGATTTTCTTATTTAAACGGGGATAGCAGGTCCATTCTATGTGTCATACTTAATCATTTCGTGATATTGCCATATTTTTGCTGAACGGATTTAGTAGAGAACATCGACGATAAAGTTCGCAACTTTTGGTCGCTAATGAAAAAACTTTGCCTTTACGATGTGCGCGTGACGTCACGGGTTGTGGAGCTCCTCACAGTCCTCACATTGTTTATAATCATGGCCACCAGCAGGGAGAGCAATTCGGACCGAGAAAGCGATGATTTCCTCATTAATTTGAGCAAGGATGAAAGATTCGTGGATGACGATAGTGAGAGTGAAGGACTAGAAAAAAAAAAAAAAAGACAGGGCAGTGGGAGCGATTCAGATGTTATTAGAAGCATTTACTAGGATAATTCTGGAAAATCCCTTATCTGCTTATTGTGTTACTAGTGTTGTAGTGAGTTTATACTGTCGTACATGAAAGTCGGAGGGGTGTGGCCACGGCTGTGGTGACCACCAGTGTCTCTGAGGGAAGCCACGTTTCTCGACGAGGCAAAGCGAAGGCAGCCGGTCGGGCCGGGCTGTACTTCTTTTCCCCTCCTCCACAGTGGGGTGCTGGTTGGAGGAGGCAAGACAGTCCGCAGCTGCCTCTTTGACAGGTGCACGATGAACGACGCAAGCTCCGCTCATGTCTACGGTAAGAGCCGACTTATTGCCACCATTTTCTCACCGAAACCTGCCGGTTGACATGTGGTCGGGAACCATGTACGCTTGACCGCTCTGTTCCATAGTAAAGCTTCACCTTCGGGAATGTAAACAGGGAAACACCGGCTGTGTTTGTGTTGCTAAAGGCAGCTGCAATACACCGCTTCCCACCTACATCTTTCATCTTTGATGTCTCCATTATTAATTGAACAAATTGCAAAAGATTCAGCAACACAGATGTCCAGAAAACTGTGTAATTATGCGATTAAAGCAGACTACTTATAGCTGGGATCGGGCTGCAAAAAAATGTCCGCTACAATCCGAGACGCCACGCACACGTGTCATCATACGCGCCATCATACCGACGTTTTCAACAGGATACTTCGCACGAAATTTAAAATTGCAATTTAAAATAGCAATTTAGTAAACTAAAAAGGCTGTATTGACATGTGTTGCAATTTTAAGATGTCATCATTGATATATTAACTATCAGACTGCAATGTCAATCAATCAATCAATAAATGTTTATTTATATAGCCCTAAATCACAAATGTCTCAAAGATGTCGGTAGTAGTGGGTTTCAGTAGCCCTTTAATGCTTGAAAATATTTGGAAATGGGTTTAAAGTATTTGGAAGTTAAGCTAAACCCCGCAACAGTAGTTTTTGTATATGTGTACATGTGCCGCTGTATGTCACAATCGCAAGGTTGTTATATTGGAATTCTCCAACAAAGTGTATATTTACTGCTGCAAGAGATATTCATAATATATACGTATACATTTAAAGCCACACAGGCTGATGATTGTAATCCAAAAGAAAAATAAATACTAATACTAAACATATTCAAAATTTGCAAATAATTTTTAACCCATATTCAGTTGAATATGCTACAAAGACAACATATTTCATGTTCAAACTGATACACTTTTTTTTTTGCACATAATCATTAACTTTAGAATTTGATGTCAGCAACACGTGACAAAGAAGTTGGGAAAGGTGGAAATTAATGCTCAAAATGTTGAGGAATGCTCATCAAACACTTATTTGGAACATTCCACAGGTGTGCAGGCTAATTGGGAACAGGTGGGTGCCATGATTGGGTATCAAAAGAGCTTCCCAAAAAATGCTCAGTTTTTCACAAGAAAGGATGGGGCGAGGTACACCCCTTTGTCTACAACCGCGTGAGCAAATAGTCAAATAGTTTAAGAACAACATTTCTCAAAGTGCAATTGCAAGAAATTTAGGGATTTCAACATCTACGGTACATAATATCATCAAAAGGTTCAGAGAATCTGGAGAAATCACTCCACGTAAGCGGCATGGCCGGAAACCAACATTGAATGACCATGACCTTTGATCCCTCAGACAGCACTGTATCAAAAAAATGACATCAATATTTAAAGGATATCACCACATGGGCTCAGGAACACTTCAGAAAAACACTGTCACTAAATACAGTTTGTCGCTACATCTGTAAGTGCAAGTTAAAGCTCTACTGTGAAAAGCGAAAGCCATTTATCATCTTAAATGGACTGATGCAAAGTGCAAAAGTGTTCTGTGGTCTGACAAGTCCACATTTCAAATTATTTTTGGAAATATTCGACATCGTGTCATCCGGACCAAAGAGGAAGCGAACCATCCAGACTGTTGTCGACGCAAAGTTGAAAAGCCAGCATCTGTGATGGTATGGGGGTGTATTAGTGCCCAAGGCATGGGTAACTTACACATCTGTGAAGGCGCCATTAATGCTGAATGGTACATACAGGTTTTGGAACAACATACGCTGCCATCTTATTTCAGCAAGATAATGCCAAGCCACATTCAGCACGTGTTACAACAGTGTGGCTTCGTTAAAAAAAAGAGTGCGGGTACTTTCCTGGCCCGCCTGCAGTCCAGACCTGTCTCCCATCGAAAATGTGTGGCGCATTATGAAGCATAAAATACGACAGCGGAGACCCCAGACTGTTGAACGACTGAAGCTGTGCATAAAACAAGAATGGGAAAGAATTCCACTTTCAAAGCTTCAACAATTAGTTTCCTCAGTTCCCAAATGTTTATTGAGTGTTGTCAAAAGAAAAGGTGATGTAACACAGTGGTGAACATGACCTTTTCCAACTATTTTGGCACGTGTTGCAGCCATGAAATTATAACTTAATTATTATTTGCAAAAAAAAAAAAAAAAGTTTATGAGTTTGAACATCAAATATTTTGTCTTTTTAGTGCATTCAATTCAATTGAATATGGGGATTGAAAGGATTTGCATATCATTGTATTTCGTTTATATTTACATCTAACACAATTTCCAGACTGATATTGAAACGGGGTTTGTATATTTCATTCATCCATTCATTTTCTACCGCTTGTCCCTTTTGAGGTCGCAGGGGGTGCTAGAGCCTATCTCAGCTGCACTTTGGCGGAAGGCGGGATACACCCTGGATCAGTCGCCACCTCATCACAGGGCCAACACAGATAGACAGACAACATTCACACACTAGGGCCAATTTAGTGTTGCCAATCAACCTATCCCAAGGTGCGTGTCTCTGGAGGTGGGAAGAAGCCGGGTTACCCGGAGGGAACCCACACACAGAAAGATCCCGAGCCTAGGATCGAACCCAGGACCTTCGTATTGTGAGGCACATGCACTTACCTCTGTGCCTTAAATGTATTATTTTTAGAACAAGAAAATTAATAAATACAAATGGCTATAGTTAGTTTCCGCAATTAGTAACAAACATAAGAATTAGGTGTTTTATCCCTTTAGATTGCCACCCTAAAATACCCCCCAAAACATCCTCTTCTTTTCTGAAAAAAGTAGTAACTGTAATGACGTCAGTTCATTAACAATAAAATCCACAGGCGGGGCAATGTAGCTCCTAACGCCAACTGTCATAGGGGGTACGTGAATACAAATTAAAAACAGCGTGACGAGGCTGGTGAACACTCATGGACACGAAAGAGACAGACGCTTAGTTGTTCATTGCTCTTTGAGTATACTGTGTGAATAACTAGGTGAGTTTGTTGATGATTTCGTGCATTAAAAGTGTTTCATATAGAAATTAAATTCATGTTGTGTGCAAAATGAGAGCTACTTTTTCACACGGTGATGTGACTAATTAGGACATCTTTGGAACTGAAAGCCTATCATTTATTTCCTTGTCTAATATATATGCACTTACTGATGTTTACCATAGGAACCAGTCAGTGAATGTTACTGATAGGCTGGATAAGTCAATATATAAATAGTCAAATAAAAGGAATCCCAGTTTATACGGAAGCGCACATGCACTATGACAGTGTTGTAACTAAAGCTCAGAAGAAAGACAATAAAGAATTATAACCTGCACTTAAAGAGAAGTTGAAAGACAACAGAAGTATGGGCTTCATTCAAACCTCATAAATGTCCCTCGTAAGAGACAGTGTTTTACCTCTATATCTCACGATGTGGTGCATGTGGTGTATTCACAGCCACAATGCAGACTGCCAAGTATGAATAAGTGACTGAATTATTGGTCCTGACTGGGATATTAAACTTACCTAATACATTATCAGGAAATGCCATCCATCCATTTTCTACCGCTTATCCACTTCGAGGCCGCAGGGGGTGCTGTAGCCTATCTCAGCTGCCTTCGAGCGGAAGGCAGCGTACACCCTGGCCAAGTCGCCAGCTCATCGCAGGAACAACACAGATAGACAGACAACATTCACACTCACATTCACACACAAGGGACAATTTTAGTGTTTTTAAATCTTTTTTTTTCTCAAATTTTTTTGAATCACACTTTTTTCAGTGGCTTTTTATTCAACGTTTCAGGTATAGCATGTACCGTATTTTTCGCACTATAAGTCGCAGTCTTCTCCACAGTCCAGCGGGGGGTGAGACCCGTCCAAACCAAAAAAAAAAAAAAAAACATTTTACGCTCTTGCGCTTCATCTTCAAGTACTGGTAGATGAAGTTTATAGTTTGGCCAAGTCTCATCCCGGGCCAAACTACAAAAAAAAAACGCGACTTATAGTCCGAAAAATACGGTACTAAAGACCTCCACTCACACTTCTTTAAATCACGCCTAAGTTTGAATACCTATCGTTCTCGAAAAGGATCTTTGAATTTGTCTTTTGTGCTGGTACACATTTTAATGCATTTTCATTATGTATAAGATATTTGAGTTTAACTGTTTTCACAAATTAAGTCATCTATTAAGGGATGATCTTGCACCAAACCACTGGTGAGACCCACCGGTGTATTCAAGTAGTCAAGGACTAAGAGGCAATTTAAGTGTTGTGTTTTATAACTGCAAAGTTGGAAGAAAAGTCTTATAGCAGAGGTGTCAAACTTGTTTTCAGGCCTTCAGTGGGACACCTGTGTCTTATACTAGACGTAGACTTAGATTTGGCTTCACGGTGGCAGAGGGGTTAGTGCGTCTGCCTCACAATACGAAGGTCCTGAGTAGTCCCGGGTTCAAACCCGGGCTCGGGATCTTTCTGTGTGGAGTTTGCATGTTCTCCCCGTGAATGGGTGGGTTCCCTCCGGGTACTTCCTCCCACTTCCAAAAAACACGCACCTGGGGATAGGTTGATTGGCAACACTAAATTGGTACTCGTGTGTGAATGTGAGTGTGAATGTTGTCTGTCTAACTGTGTTGGCCCTGCGATGAGGTGGCGACTTGTCCAAGGTGTACAAAGCCTTCCGCCCGATTGTAGCTGAGATAGGCACCAGCACCCCCCGTGACCCCAAAGGGAATAAGCGGTAGAAAATGGATGGATGGACTTTGACTTCATTTTTATTGTCATTCAAATTTGAACTTTACAGTACAGATAGGAATGAAATTTTGTCGCATTAGCTCATGGTAGTACAGGATAAAAAAGCATATAGACTACTGTACAGATAAATATATTGCACTTTTGCATATGCATCTACGTTTATGGATGTATGTTATATTGTCTTTATATTCCAGCAAGTTAATCCATTTTTTGAGGGAATTGAGGTATTATTTTAATGCGTACAAGAGTCTTACGGCCTGAGGGAAGACGCTATTACAGAACCTGGAGGTTCTGCTACATAGGCTGCGGAACCTCTTTTTAGAGTCCAGCAGTGAAAACAGTCCTTGGTGGGGGTGGGAGGAGTCTCTGCATATTTTCCGAGCCCTGGTCAGGCAGTGGCTTTTTGCGATCTCCTGGATAGGAGGAAAAGGAGTCCTGATGATCTTTCCCTCCGTCCTCGCCACTCTTTGGAGAGACTTCCAGTCTGAGGCACTGCAGTCTCCAGTCCAGACAGAGATGCAGTTGGTCAGTAGGCTCTCTATAGTGCCTCTGTAGGATGTGGTGAGAATGGGAGGTGGGAGCTGTGCTCTTTTCATCCAACGCAAAAAGTGCTGCTGAGCTCTAAGAGCTCTGCTGTATAGGGACCAGGTCATATTGTCAGTTATCTGCACCCCCAATAATTTGGTGCTACTTACCATCTCCACTGCTGTGCCGTTGATGAACATCAGCACATCAGTCATACTTTGCTTACTGCGAAATTAAGTTTTTGCTGAACGGTAAAATAAAGAACATTTTGGGACGAAAAATGTTTTCTGTACTGAAACTGAACTACAACTGTGGCCCAAAAGCTGGGGTGGGCATCATTGGGCAGCTGTACCTGTATCCCTAACAATTACTGATATTCACCTTGTAAAATAACCAATTAAATATGCCAAACAGGTGAGAAACAATTCAGAGTAAGATATTTTATTGTGTGCTTATGGACAGTGATTTCTGTTTTATGAATGCAGAGTACATGACTTTAGATCAAATGTCTGAAGAGGTATGCCACTGTGATACATTTTGGAACCATTGATGTAGTTAATCCAAACAGCAGCACCTACACAGCCACCGAGTAGGTCGTGAGTTCAAAACCCGGCCGAGTCATACCAAAGACTATACAAATTGAACCCATTACCTCCCTGCTTAGCACTTAGCACCAAGGGTTGGAATTGGGGGTTAAATGACAAAAATGATTCCCGAGTGCGGCCACCGCTGCTGCTCACTGCTCCCCTCATGGAACAAGAGGATGGGTCAAATGCAGAGGGTAATTTCACCTTAACTTTATAACTTTATCGGCAGTGAGAGGCGACGGGCTGGGGTGGCAATTCTGGTTGCCCCCCGGCTCAAAGCCTGTACGTTTGAGTTCAACCCAGTGGACGAGAGGGTAGCTTCCCTTCGCCTTCGGGTGGGGGGACGGGTCCTGACTGTTGTTTGTGCTTATGCACCAAACAGCAGTTCAGAATACCCACCCTTTTTGGGTACACTCGAGGGAGTACTGGAAAGTGCTCCTCCGGGTGATTCCCTTGTCCTACTGGGAGACTTCAACGCTCATGTTGGCAACGACAGTGAAACCTGGAGAGGCGTGATTGGGAAGAATGGTCGCCCGGATCTAAACCCGAGTGGTGTTTTGTTATTGGACTTTTGTGCTCGTCACAGTTTGTCGATAACAAACACCATGTTCAAACATAAGGGTGTCCATATGTGCACTTGGCACCAGGACACCCTAGGCCGCAGTTCCATGATCGACTTTGTAGTTGTGTCATCGGATTTGCGGCCTTATGTTTTGGACACTCGGGTGAAGAGAGGGGCGGAGCTTTCTACCGATCACCACCTGGTGGTGAGTTGGCTGCGATGGTGGGGGAGGATGCCGGACAGACCTGGCAGGCCCAAGCGCATTGTGAGGGTCTGCTGGGAACGTCTGGCAGAGTCTCCTGTCAGAAAGAGTTTCAATTCACACCTCCGGGAGAACTTTGAACATGTCACGAGGGAGGTGCGGGACATTGAGTCCGAGTGGACCATGTTCCGAACCTCTATTGTCGAGGCGGCTGATTGGAGCTGTGGCCGCAAGGTTGTTGGTGCCTGTCGTGGCGGTAATCCCAGAACCCGTTGGTGGACACCAGCAGTGAGGGATGCCGTCAAGCTGAAGAAGGAGTCCTATCGGGTTCTTTTGGCTCATAGGACTCCGGAGGCAGTGGACGGGTACCGACGGGCCAAGCGGTGTGCAGCTTTAGCGGTCGCGGAGGCAAAAACTCGGACATGGGAAGAGTTCGGGGAAGCCATGGAAAACGACTTCCGGACGGCTTCGAAGCGATTCTGGACCACCATACGGCGCCTCAGGAAGGGGAAGCAGTGCACTATCAACACCGTGTATGGTGCGGATGGTGTTCTGCTGACTTCGACTGCGGATGTTGTGGATCGGTGGAGGGAATACTTCGAAGACTTCCTCAATCCCACCAACACGTCTTCCTTTGAGGAAGCGGTGCCTGGGGAATCTGTAGTGGACTCTCCTATTTCTGGGGCTGAGGTCGCTGAGGTAGTTAAAAAGCTCCTCGGCGGCAAGGCCCCGGGGGTGGATGAGATCCGCCCGGAGTTCCTTAAGGCTCTGGATGCTGTGGGGCTGTCTTGGTTGACAAGACTCTGCAGCATCGCGTGGACATCGGGGGCGGTACCTCTGGATTGGCAGACCGGGGTGGTGGTCCCTCTCTTTAAGAAGGGGGACCGGAGGGTGTGTTCCAACTATCGTGGGATCACACTCCTCAGCCTTCCCGGTAAGGTTTATTCAGGTGTACTGGAGAGGAGGCTTCGCCGGATAGTCGAACCTCGGATTCAGGAGGAACAGTGTGGTTTTCGTCCTGGTCGTGGAACTGTGGACCAGCTCTATACTCTCGGCAGGGTTCTTGAGGGTGCATGGGAGTTTGCCCAACCAGTCTACATGTGCTTTGTGGACTTGGAGAAGGCATTCGACCGTGTCCCTCGGGAAGTCCTGTGGGGAGTGCTCAGAGAGTATGGGGTATCGGAATGTCTTATTGTGGCAGTCCGCTCCCTGTATGATCAGTGTCAGAGCTTGGTCCGCATTGCTGGCAGTAAGTCGGACACGTTTCCAGTGAAGGTTGGACTCCGCCAAGGCTGTCCTTTGTCACCGATTCTGTTCATAACTTTTATGGACAGAATTTCTAGGCGCAGTCAAGGCGTTGAGGGGTTCCGGTTTGGTGGCCACGGGATTAGGTCTCTGCTTTTTGCAGATGATGTAGTCCTGATGGCTTCATCTGGCCGGGATCTTCAGCTCTCACTGGATCGGTTCGCAGCCGAGTGTGAAGCGACCGGAATGAGAATCAGCACCTCCAAGTCCGAGTCCATGGTTCTCGCCCGGAAAAGGGTGGAGTGCCATCTCCGGGTTGGGGAGGAGACCCTGCCCCAAGTGGAGGAGTTCAAGTACCTAGGAGTCTTGTTCACGAGTGGGGGAAGAGTGGATCGTGAGATCGACAGGCGGATCGGTGCGGCGTCTTCAGTAATGCGGACGTTGTATCGATCCGTTGTGGTGAAGAAGGAGCTGAGCCGGAAGGCAGAGCTCTCAATTTACCGGTCGATCTACGTTCCCATCCTCACCTATGGTCATGAGCTTTGGGTAATGACCGAAAGGATAAGATCACGGGTACAAGCGGCCGAAATGAGTTTCCTCCGCCGGGTGGCGGGTCTCTCCCTTAGAGATAGGGTGAGAAGCTCTGCCATCCGGGAGGAACTCAACGTAAAGCCGCTGCTCCTCCACATCGAGAGGAGCCAGATGAGGTGGTTCGGGCATCTGGTCAGGATGCCACCCGAACGCCTCCCTAGGGATGTGTTTAGGGCACGTCCAGCTGGTAGGAGGCCACGGGGAAGACCCAGGACACGTTGGAAAGACTATGTCTCCCGGCTGGCCAGGGAACGCCTCGGGATCCCCCGGGAAGAGCTAGACGAAGTGGCTGGAGATAGGGAAGTCTGGGCTTCTCTGCTTAGGCTGCTGCCCCCGCGACCCGACCTCGGATAAGCGGAAGATGATGGATGGATGGATGGATTTATCACTTATCTCCAGTTTCATATGGCGTATGTTGGAATACTGTTGTAATATTGTTTCATTGGCACAAATCCTTTCCTGGGTCAGAAGTTAGTTAGATTTTACACCACCTTACTTCTACCAAGAAAGGGGTGTACACACTGTACTGCTCACCAACCACTCATACTAATACTTACGAACAAAAAAAGTGCAAAAAGGTGTTTGTGTTTTTGGCGGCATTTACTTTATTTTTTAAGACCAGACACTGATGAGAGAGAAATAGGATGAATTAGTAAAATCCTGATCCTTTGTCGCAGTCTGGTATGACTTTCGATGCCAAGCTGGATCGTTATATTTGGCGCATGTATGAATCTATTTTGGTTTCATTTGTTTTCTGGTTTGGGAGGGCAATGTGTCAGTAAACAGGAGGCACTAGCCATGACATTCGCACAGGATTCAAGAAGCTTCTCTTAGACGACACACCTTGGCAGCATCTTACGCTCACACTGTGCTTGCTGGAAATAGCCAGAGTGTGCAGAGCATCTCTGCTGTGTTTGGACCTAATTTAGAGCTGACACAGGAAACAGGGCCATCCTGACAGTCACCCTGCCAACCGGTACTCGGCACAGCAGCCCCGGAACCTTCTGTCTCACGTGATATGTGCAGTTTCACAAATGGATGATTTTTTTTTTTTAGATAGTGCTTCTTTTTTTAAGTTGAAGAGCATAATCGAGCCAGTAGACTAGGTGTTTCCCTGCAAGTTTCCTGCAGTTGAAGAGTTCTCCAGTCCTCTACAAATATTGAGTGCCATTTAATGTCCACTACATACCCCCCTGCTGTCTTATACATAAAAAAAAAAGAATATTTCACTGAGAGGGTTTTGCAACAGAGCCAGCTAGATAGAATTGTGCTATTTGCTGTGTTTAAAGCATCTGCACAGTAAGCAAAAGGTAAGCAAGGGTTCACTTGAGCAGAGAGCTCAATTACTCACAACACTAATTTCTGCTTTCAGCTGCTTAGGACAGCTGGAGGCCTCATGCTGAATGGACAGTTAATTTGGATGTAATTGAGTTGTTTCTTCACTCTTATGTAGTTTTCGGTCAAATGTGTGAGTCAGTTTTTATTAGACTGCTAAATAACATTTTTTGGGTAAAATCAAGTGGAGCTGCACCAGCAATGTGAAAAGGCAGGCTCATTTAAACATTAAGACGTAAATGCCTCTTCAAACACCTCGTCACCAGCCTCTCATATTTGGGCTGGAAGATAAATGTTGCAGGCTGCTTGTGCCTCCCCATGTAATTACGTGCATGGTGATATGCTTTTACAGCCTGCCTAACAGTCGGAAAGGATCTCCTGGAAATGAACTCCAATTAATTGTGACACTTTGGAGGCGTACGCGCGTGCTGAAACATTGTAATGACACTTAACGGGAAATTGGTTCCAGTTGAAACATTTCATAAAACTGCATTGCGAGTTAAAACTAGCTTGTATAATTCTGACAGCTTGTTCCTGTAAAACACACACACATACCCGCAACACAATACTGCTTCGATACATATGAGTGGTTAGACAGGCTGCAGGTACAGTATCACACTGACCAGACACTATGACATATAAGAGGTAACATTGAGACTTGTGCAACTTGGAGACACTTATCTCTTGTCACTCTTGACTATACATCAGTAAACTGGCTATATATATATATCTATATATATATACTGTATATAGCATTGGAGTTTGCCCAACTAGTTACCCCTGGAAGTCCTGTGGGGAGTGCTCAGAGAGTATGGGGTATCAGACTGTCTGATTGTGGCGGTCCGCCCCCTATATGATCAGTGTCAGAGCTTGGTCCGCATTGCCGGCAGTAACTCAGACCCGTTTCCAGTGAGGGTTGGACACCGCCAAAGCTGCCATTTGTCACCGAGTCTGTTCATAACTTTTATGGACAGAATTTCTAGGCGCAGTCAGGGCGTTGAGGGGATCTGGTTTGATGGCTGCAGTATTAAGTCTCTGCTTTTTGCAGATGATGTGGTTCTGATGGCTTCATCTGGCTAAGATCTTCAGCTCTCACTGGATCGGTTCGCAGCCAAGTGTGAAGCGGCTGGGATGGTAATCAGCACCTCTAAGTCCGAGTCCATGGTTCTCGAGCGGAAAAAGGTGGAGTGCCATCTCCGGGTTGGGGAGGAGATCTTGCCCCAAGTGGAGGAGTTCAAGTACCTCGGAGTCTTGTTCAAGAGTGAGGGAAGAGTGGATCATGAGATCGACAGGCGTGCGGCGTCTTTAGTAATGCGGACGCTGTATCGATCCGTTGTGGTAAAGAAGGAGCTGAACAGGAAGGCAAAGCTCTCAATTTACCAGTCGATCTACATACCCATCCTCACCTATGGTCATGAGTTTTGGGTTATGACCGAAAAGACAAGATCACGGGTACAAGCGGCCGAAATGAGCTTCTTCCACCGGGTGGCGGGGCTCTCCCTTAGAGATAGGGTGAGAATCTCTGTCATCCGGGAGGAACTCAAATTAAAGCTGCTGCTCTTCCACATCGAGAGGAGCCAGATAAGGTGGTTCAGGCATCTGGTCAGGATGCCACCTGAACGCCTCCCTAGGGAGGTGTTTCGGGCATGTCCGACCGGTTGGAGGCCATGGGGAAGACCCAGGACACGTTGGGAAGACTATCTCTCCCGGCTGGCCTGGGAACGCCTCAGGGTCCCCCAGGAGGAGCTGAACAAAGTGGCTGGGGAGAGGGAAGTCTGGGCTTCCCTGCTTAGACTGCTGCCCCCGCGACTCGGCCTCGGATAAGCAAAAGAAGATGGATGGATGGATGGATACTGTATATATATATATATATATATATATATATATATATATATATATATATATATATATATATATATATATATATACAGTATATATATATATATATATATATATATGCCATTATATATGTTTATACACACATACATATATAATCACACGTTACCTGCCTGGTCCATCCCCTGCTTCTGTTCCGTTGTCTAGTCTGACCTCAGTTGGACCACGGCTGGCCAATATCCACATGGCTCCAGTATTGACTGGTTGTCCACGGATATACATGGTACATCTTTATCAATGTGTACAAGCCCTCCCTGCTGCATTGTCCATACCAGCTATCTCGATTCTAGACACACGCGCCATTGACGTGGAGTACTATAACTGCCAACACACAAACTGGGGCTACTCCCAAACAACAACTGATGAAGAGGCCCGAAGTGAGTGGGCCTCCGACACATACATCCAGCTACTGTTTGACCCTAAAGAGCCGGCAAGCTTTTACTCTTCCGAATGGAATACCTTCATTAACCCAGACCTTGCATTCGTTACTTGCCGTAGTGATTATCCAATACCAGGAAGAAGGGTAACCGATAGGTTCACCCATTCACAGAACCAACAGTCTCTCATTAAAATTCCATCACTGGTATAGCCGGTCATAGGCAAACCTGTCAGAAGATGGAACTTCCAAAAGGCCAACTGGCAGTAATTCACAGCGGCAACTCAAAAAACAACCGCCAGTCTACCAGACCCAGATGCTATTGACACTGATGCTCTGTATTCAGCCTCCTGTAGAATATTGATAAGGGCAGAGAAGAACAACATCCCACCAGGTTACAACAGATACTACATTTCAAGTTAGGATAAAAAAATGTAACAACTTTTTCCTTGCCCACCAGTAGGCTACCTCAAGGGCAAACGTGCATAAAACGGCAACGACAGAGCTAGAGAAGTTGGACGCCATCCGAAGGGCAAGATGAATGGTGGTCGTGATGTGACCTACTTGTAAGGCATAGCAAACCCTCAAACAACTGTCAGCTAGTCTACCCAGTAATCTCCACGTAACCCCTTGTCTTTTCTGTTGCCAAGTATTGTGTCCATGTTTGGAGCGGAAGCACCAAGAAGGTAGTCTTCATCAACCTCAACTGTACCCTGAGGAATTGAGGCTCACCCCCATGTTCTACCTAACAGCCCTTGCAGGAATTACCCCAGACATTCTGCAGCAGAAGACAGCTGCTCTCACCCTGGCAAGGAAAGCCAGACAACACCACTTGCATATCCTGTATGTCACAACAATGGAGCAAGCTTCCCCCAAGCAGGCATCAGTCCTGCCATTCCTTCAAGAGAGCAGTCTGACTTCCATCCTTGAGGACCTATCTGTAAAGACATGGCTAGCGCAAGTTAAAGTTGAAATAGGCAGGATAGACATGATCACACCAGTACATTCAGGACCTTGGAGACAGTGTTGAGGGCGTACAGCTACATGGCAGAGTGTCCTCAACCGCCTCCCCACTGGGTTTTTGTTGCTTCGGGTCTTCCAGGACGAAGTGGGGACTAACGGACAGTGCAGCATGTAATTGTGGGGAGTATAAGCAGACTACATCATCACCACTTCTTAGAAGTAGCACCTGGCACATGGCTTAACGACACAGAACTAGATATTTGAGGACGATACACGCATTGATCAGATAGGCTTTTGGCAGTACGTAGAGCATGTTTACTCATTTGAAAAAGCACGACATAAATGTTATCGCCAATGTAGCACAGGAAAAAGTTAGCGCGGTCTAAAAGCATATTTATACTAAATTTAAACAGAGCCTCACTTCAGATAGAGCCAACGCCATATAAAAATGCAATTAGTGTTTTTATAGGAGCAGATTTAAGCTTGTTGTCGGATGCACTCACATGCTGGAAGTAATTGAAACCCGTTTCGAAATTTCAGAAAACAAAATCATTCACATTGTTAACATTAATTGTTGCAATTGTCTGCATCGTTTCACTTTCACTTTCACCTACAAAAACATATTGTGTTATCAGCTTATCTTTATTTCTAATCATAAAAAAACAAAACTTGATGGTTGGGCGATATAGCTCGGTAAGTAGAGTGGCCTTTCCCGCAAATTTAGGGTTCCAAGTTCGATCCCCTCTTCCGCGATCCTAGTCACTGACGTTGTGTCCTTGGGCAAGACACTTTACCCACCTGCTCCTAGTGCCACCCACACTGGTTTAAATGTAACTTAGATATTGGGTTTCAATATGTAAAAGCGCTTCGAGTCAATAGAGAAAAAGCGCTATATAAACATAATTCACTTCACTTCACTTCACTTGAATAAAAGTAACTTGGTCAAAATCTGCCAAAGGACAATTGCTTGAAAAAGAAAAACACTTTTCTCATATTTTTAGTGCAGGTGACACTATTATTTCGATGTTGAAGTCTGAAGGTTTATTCAGGGCCAGTGACATGCAGTGTCACGCCATGGCAGATGCCTGTTGAAGCCCACATTCTGATTCGCAAGCAGAAAAGTACCTTTTGTTTTTGGCGGACTGGACGCTATGGCCAGATCAGTTATGGGCTCATCTATTGTCCACACACAACGCTGGCATGAAATACAGTTTTGTATTTTGTAATAGAAGCCCTCTTCTAAAAAAAACAAATTTGCCAAATGCTTGGACTTGAGCACTGGACGGTGTCAGGCATTCACACTAATCGAAAATAGTTGTATTCTGTAATCTTTTGGATGTTATTTTCACCATACAATAGCTAAAAATCTGCGATATTGCAACGATTAATGGTAGGGTTATCACTCGCCTGTTTCAAACTCAAGAAACAATGTGTACACCCCCTTTTTTTTATTACATGTCCTGAAATATAAGTAATTAAAATAATTGTCTCAATGTTTCCATTCTCTTTTTTAAAATTTTTGAATAACTATTTTCCACCAAAAAAACTATCCCCTGCATGTGTGTTTTCCTTTCACAATGACACTGCTTTGCATGGTTTTATTTAAGCAGTTAACCATCTACCAGAAGCCCCCAGCACCCCCAACTCAACTTTTACTCTTGCCTCCAAGTCTTTCAAAACAACAAAAATACAAAAAAAATAAGTGAAAAGGAAACTCCTCCAGGAAATTAACACTATTTTTTGCAGACATTGCAGAAAAGCAGTACCCTGCAGGCCTTCACTTCACAACTAAAATACTTTCCTCCAGTAAGACAACTCCTCCTCCTCCTCCTCCTCTTCGTTTTCCTTCTGAGGTGCGTCTCCTTTGCGCTCGACCTAATCTGCATGCATTCTTCCATGCACCCTCCTTATATTTCGGGACGCCGCTACCTAACAGCGTGAAGGACTGTGAATGGCAAAGGAATCTATTTCACATACAGATGCACAAGGCTTGGCGTACAGAAATAGGCTGTAGAGCAATGGACTAGTGTGTTTTCAATTTCACTCTCTCGCTTTTGCAGTTTACCACGCTTATCCATTGTCTAATTATATTTGTTTGAGTTTGTTCCTTGAATCGCAACTAAAAGTAAAGTGTAAATCCTTAAAGGCTACCTATGCACGGGGTGCTGAATGTAAAAATTCCATCATTTTCTAGCACATATATTTCGCTCACTTTTTCGCACGTTTAACACAATTTGATCACATTTAGCTTCATTTTCATCACATTTAAGTTTTGAATAAATGGCGACTGTAAATGTTACATGTAAATGTTAAATATAATTGTTAATTCTAATTTTAAATATGCATTTAAACGTAAATATAAATGTTCAACCTAAATGTTGAATCTGAATCGAAATGTTGACATAAAACTTAAATCTTAATCTAAATGTTGAATCTAAATCTAAATTGTAAGTCTAAATGTTACATTTAAAAGTAAATAAAATATTTTAAATCTTAATCTAAATGGTAAATCTAAATGTTTCGCCGAGTGTTAAGATGAATATTTAGTGAGAATGTAAATCCAAAGCCTCCTAGACGCAAAGACACGCCCAAATGTCTGCCTCTTAGTGACTGCCTCTGACTGACGGTAGGTGAAGCGAAACATGACAGATGATTAATGACCAATTAATGCCAATAAAGTTGCATATTGTTAAAACATGTACTTCCAAACGTGTGAGTGTGCAATGTGTGTTGCAGAAAGAAATTGTTGAAAACAAGGCGGTCAAACAACTGAGTGCTTTACTTCCGTGTCAGAATTGAGGGTAGCTCTTCTTAGTGTACATGTCTCTCTTCATTCTTACTTTTTTGTTGTTGTTTTCCTGTCCAGCTACTCAGTCAAATCATATTGTTGATGTAGATGCCCATATCGGCTGTACAAATTTAATGTATTTTATTTATCTTTGATGAAAGGTGATTATATGCATGAGTGTATGTATGTGTATGTAGTTGTATATGTACAGTATGTGTACAGTGTATGTATGTTTGTACAGTGAATGTGCGTGTGGATGTACAAGCTTTGAGTGTGTAGGTATGTACTGTATTTTTGTTTATGTATGTGGGAGCATATTTGTATTTTATTTTTTAATCATTATTATTATTTTATTTTCTTATTCATATTTTATTATTATTGTTTTTATTTTATTTATTTTTCCATCTCCATCGTTGGGGTCCAAGCAGGTGGGGTGGGTGGCTCCTGTGGTCCTGTGCTGGCCGAGTTGGGTGGGGTGGCCTGGGACTGGCTCCGCCGTGCTCTCCGGGGGGTGGGGATTGGGCTCGGGGAGGCCTGGTTGCTGGTGAGGCGGTGGCGATCTTCCCGTCCAGTTGCAGGGAGACTCTCTGGGCCCCTCGGGCGGGGCGTCCTGCCTTTCTGCCCGTGTGGGCTCTGGTCTCTCGCTAGCTTGGGGGGCTGGCTGTCCCCTGCTTCTCCCGTGCCTTGTCCTCTGCTTGGCGCGTCTGTCTACGGCCTGCTGCTGGCTCTTCCGGGCGGCACAGTGGGCCGGGCTCTGGGGTCCCTGTCGCTGGCCGGCCTGGCTGCGTGGGGCCGGTGGTCCCTGGTTCCCTGGGCGCCACACCTGCTGTTTTGGGTTGGGGTCTCTGGGTAGCTGGGGCCGTACTCTGGCTTCCGCACGTACTGGGAGTCAAATATATTGTACATACAAATACACATATACTCACATACACACCGTTATTCATACATACTGTATATACATACATACACTCTCTTGATTCTTACACCAAGGCAGTGTGCATGAATACATATCTGTGTGTGTCCAACATTTTGCTTTGTACTGACTTCATGATTTATATTCCCACAGCCACTTTTTTTGCCTGTTCTTGAGTCTGTCTGCAAACCTGCAGTCTGTGGAGATATTCCCGTTTTGCGATTGACACCACACACCACCTTCTAAAAAGTATTTAATGTATCATTTAAAAAAAAAAAAACTGTTTAAATGTATATCTTGAAGTTGTTAAAGCTAAAGTTACAGTTAAAAGTTAAAGTTAAAGTTAAAGTACCAATGATTGTCACACACATACTAGATGTGGCGAAATTATTCTCTGCATTTGACCCATCACCCTTGATCACCCCCTGGGAGGTGAGGGGCACAGTTGGCAGCAGCGGTGAAAATTTTCCCACGAGACTTTTCGAAACGAAATAACAAAAACGGATGTACCATTGTATTTTACATGCAACATCTCTGCATGAAAAATCAATATAAAAATACTTTTAAATAATATTCTACAAAAAGAGGAAGCAGCATGGTAGTTGTTTCTCCACAAATTATACGTGCAAACCATGTGCAACATAGACATATTTTCTTTACACATTTGTCTGTTAGCACTTCGGCTTCCTCCCACCTCCAAAGACATGTACCTGGGGATAGGTTGATTGGCAACACTGAATTGGCCCTAGTGTGTGAATGTGAGTGTGAATGTTGTCTTTCTATCTGTTTTGACCCTGGGATGAGATGGCGACCTGTCCAGGGTGTACCCCGCCTTCCGCCCGACTGTAGCTGAGATTAGAACCCCCTGTGACCCCAAAAGGAATAAGCAGTAGAAAATGGATGGATGGATGGATTTGTCTGTTAAGTGGTTGAGGGCCACAAATCACAATGATAGTGTATTTGTTGCGGACCATAAAAAAAAGAACAGAAAAGCTGATTTCAGTTCTTTATGGGTTTCCTCAGTTACCCTCCCAGATACAAAAAATCATAAGATTCATGTTTCAATGAAGTTCACAGTGAATAAATATAGATTCAATGGCAACATGTCCACCACTGTTTCTAAGCGATGGGTTAAATGTAGGGAATAATGTTTGCTCTAAATTGTTTAGGTACACCAAGGAAGTCCTTTTAATGGTGCAGTAAAATAATGGTAATAATTAAACATTAAAAGAGCCAAATATTTGCAATGCAAATGCTATTTTATTTTAATAATATCATACAGGATTTATGTTTGTGAATCAATACTTGCTCAAAACACGGTAAATATTTCATGTAAAGTCCCATTTGAGTGTATTGCGAAGGGAATTTTGCCAGCGATCACAAGGGTCACAGTCTCCTCACTCATCTTTGCACTGACGTATGCCTTGACCTGATTACTGACCTTATAACAACCCGTGCCGCCTTTCAGGTAACCGTGGTTAAGGTAAAAGAGCATGTACGGTAAAAATGTATTGTGTGATTAATCTGCATATATACCTTATTAATGCAATACTTGTTTTTCTGATTAATCACATGAGTTAACTCATAATTTATATGATAGGCCTCATTTTGAATACTACAGCTAAACAATTACAGTTTAATTCAGATAAATAGTGCTGTGGCATTAATTTTGATTCATTGTAATAAAATATATATTTTAATCGATATTCATGGTGTACCATTTTGCAACAAAGTCAGGGAAAACAGAATCATACTTTATATGCACTTAATATGTGGGACGGCATGGCGCAGTGGGAGAGTGGCCGTTCGCAACCTGAGGTTCCCTGGTTCAACCCCCACCTAGTACCAACCTCGTCACGTTCGTTGTGTCCTTGAGCAAGACACTTCACCCTTGCTCCTGATGGGTGCTGGTTAGCGCCTTGCATGGCAGCTCCCTCCATCAGAGTGTGAATGGGTAAATGTGGAAGTAGTGTCAAAGCGCTTTGAGTACCTTGAAGGTAGAAAAGCGCTATGCAAGTACAACCCATTTATCATTTATTTAATATTTTGGTATATATATTTAACATGTTCATGTGAACAAAATAGTTTACAAAACAAACGATGGACCTGTTAGTCTTGTGTTATTAATGTGGTATTTTAAGATAGAAGCATTTTGGTGGAAAAAAAAAAAAAAACTCTTTCCTGAACAGTATGCAGTACTTTAGGTTTTGTCATGTTTGTATTCAAATCTCTCATCGAGATTGAGTAGTTTGATTCTGCAGCCTGTCACTACATGGACAAACTGCCTGAAATACATTGCTAGAGACGTTTCATAGATTTTGAGTCATTTTGCACAGCAGATGGGTTAATTGCATTAAAAAAATGCATCTGATTAATCATGATGATGGAATAATTTGATGAATCACATTTCTATTTTTCTAAGTTTGTTAGGTCAGCGAGGCTGAAACCCAGCAAGACTAAGAAAACAAAGTTTCATAGCACTTTGAAGGTTGAGCACTTTGTAGTATAAGAACCCTAATGCTTGCTCACCTTCACGCATTTATCTTTCTCTTTTCTGCTCCCTTACATCCTGCCCAGAGCCCAGTTATGTCCATTTGTCTTTCTCTGTCATCTCTCAGGTACTCACTGTGTCTTAGCTGACTCTATTAATGATAGACAGCTTTATAACAGCAATTCCTTTGTACTGGCTGCCCAATTGTTCTCACAGAGAAATAGTGACTTTCCTCACTGTAGCAATGAATCTGGTAGCACATATTTATCTGCTAAAAAAAAAGCCTATATTTAACGTGTTTTCTATGTGTAATACTGAATATATATTTAAAGGGATTTGATAGGCTATGTTTCTACTGGAAGTGTGTGTGTGTATGTGTTTGCTTGAGGGAGTGTTTGTGGTTGAGTGGTGCACTGAGAAAATGTTATTACATAAATGGACTATACAAGACAAAGACGTTGATATTATCATAATTAAAAGTGAACTGCACCATATGGCGAGGGAGAGGAAGCGCTCATAAACAATCAAACTGAAAGCCTCTCAGTCAGCGCAAGTACATGAAACGCTCGTTTTTCAGGCCGCAGCAAGTCCGAGGGTGCGATCGCGCCGCCTCACCTAAAGCACAGCACAGGTGTCACTGGTAGATGTTTGGATATCACAACATGCACCAGCACCCATGGGCATATTTTGTCTAAAGAAATGCAAAGAGGCTGCTTTCCTAACTTGATGGCACACAATGCTGCCTCAATCAGCCTGCGATAGGCAAACTCTACATTGAAATAGTAGCTCTTTCTGTATATATATATATATATATATATATATATATATATATATATATATATACATATATATATATATATATATATATATATATATATATATATATATATATTAAATCATGATGATGAAAAGAAATGAATGAAAACAATTATTAGTTTAATTGTTGTAAAATGAAAATATGGCCTTTTCGTCGCCCTACTTTGATAGTCAATTGTTGTATTTGTGAAACTAGGGGGCAGATATGATACATTTTTAACTTCTTTCCACTCCTTTTCATTTATAATTTACTTCATGTTGATTTTTTTACTTTTATTTTTATTCCTTTGTTTGATTTTTTTAAGACTGAAATAAATAAATGAACTGAACTTTTAAATTACTGTAATGGCACGCTGTCTTCTGACCATGTCAATAATAATACACAACATTTGTCGCCCCTCAAATTCCTGTTAAGAATGCTTACTTTTACATACATTTCAACAAGGACCAACAAAGTCTTATTATTACTGGTAGGAGATAAGTATTGTATGTATTGTGTGAGAAGTAAGGCTGTACTTGACAATTTCAAATATTTTAAAATTTCAAATAACTTTTTCCATAAATTAAAACTAAACACTGACCTAATGTGTTCTGGTGTAACCGTCATCAAGAAAGTGTTTATTCCGATTTAACTGTCATAGAAGTTTAACAATAAGTTAATACAACAAAAAAAATGGACTCACCGCTGTTTGTTAATGTGGAAAGATTACTGCTTTGGAGGCTAGTCTACTGCTCATTTTTTGGTGTAAAATGTTTTTGTATCTATGTCAACTACGCTACATTGTACAGATCAGCCAGTACACAAAGGTTAAATAAAGATTGGTATGATCCCCATGACTTTATCTCGCTATTTCCCTGATTTGTATAATTTGCTGTCCTGGTGTTCCTATGTTGGTTGTACTTATTTTTGGCTTCCTTGATTTTGCGGCAACTTCACTTTCTGTTCTTTTTTCCTGCCAGCGCCCCTTTTGTCCATTAGTTAATCTAGCCCAGTGGTCCTCAAACCAACTACCACCCATACTTGCCCACCTTGAGAACTCCAAATTCGGGAAATGGAGGTACAGGGGGGCGGGTTTGAGGTGGGCGGGGTTGGGGCAGTTAGGTTTGGTGGTAGCGGGGGTGTATATGAGGAATAGTTAGTGCTGCAAGGGTTTCTGGGTATTTGTCCACTTGTGTTTATGTTGTGTTACGGTGCAGATGTTGTCCCGGAACGTGTTTATCATTCTTGTTTGGTGTGTGCTCACAGTGTGGCGCGTATTTGTAACAGTGTTAAAGTTGTTTATTTGTGCACCCTCAGTGTGACCTGCATGTGTGACCAACTATGCCTTGCATTCATTTAAGTGTGTATGTAAAAGCTGCATTTATTATATGGCTTTTTTGACACACTGTTTGTATGTAAGAAAAGCGGACATGATGACAGGTTGCAGAAGACGCTAAAGGCGGTGCCTTTAAGGAACGTTCCAAATATTGTTGTCCAGGTGGAAATCAGGAGAAATTCGGGAGAATGGTTGCCCCGGGAGGTTTTCGGGAGGGGCACTGAAATTCGGGAGTCTCCCGGAAAAATCAGGAGGGTTGGCAAGTATGCTACCACCTCAGAAAACACTTGGCTTTCAAAGTACCACCACAGTGACCAACATAAAATACAAGCGTGTAATAAGCTCTAAAATTCATTAAAAACAACACAGATGTTTTATTTAACAAGTATATCTAATATTTTGGCCACTGTAACATTACACATAGTTTGAACAGTAACACTGTGTTTGAATATTGAATTAAGTGATTCTTTGGCATACTAGGAGATGGAGCACATGTACCACTAGTGGCAGAAGTGTGCACAGAGAGAGTATGGCCAATTCAGTTTCAAAGTTGGGATCATACATGGCACCCTGTAATGCCAATTGACAAATCATTTAGGAGATTGTCTGAAGTTATCTCTGATTGGTCAAAAGCCATCCACGCAACTACAGGACACCATGTTTGCTCCGAACTACAAAAGTTGACCATACACTCTCTGTACATGGCTCTGACTAGTGGTACATGTACATGAGAATCACTGATCTAGCCGATCTAGTTTCACCTGTTGCTCCTTGCGGCTGCTGGGTCATTGTACTTTGTACCTCAATAAGCGTTTGTCTTCTGTACACTTTCTTGCTGCACTAGATTTGTTTTGTACTACATCTGTTTTCCCTACATAAAAAAAAAAACATATTGCCTTGAAATTTCTCACCCTATTCTGCATCCTGGGGTCCAGTCCAGATAATAGAACAAAGTTACTATATTCATTTTAAACAAACTGAGCTGAACATTGAATTTAATAGAATTTAACATTGGAAGCAAGTGCCTTATTGATTGATTGATTGATTGATACTTTTATTAGTAGATTGCACAGTTCAGTACATATTCCGTACAATTGACCACTAAATGGTAACACCCCAATACGTTTTTCAACTTGTTTAAGTCGGAGTCCACGTTAATCAATTCATGATATTAATACAATACCACACCACCTATTTTCAGTACCAACACTAAGTTTATAAAAACTCTTCTTCACGTCACTAAGCTAAAATTTGACATGTGCTGAAATCTCATTTACATCATGCTCAGTGGTGGTTTCAGCTCTCTTAATGCTGCACACCATGTCCACCCCAATAGATGTTCCACTTACACGACTTCAGCTTTGCACATCTTCAGACCGAAAGCTGTAAACTTCATTGATTATTTTAATGCCCCAACACACCGACAAAATTGATTTGGATGTAATGGTACCTTATGCTCTGATTTCAACTTTGAAAAGGACAGAGGGCAGGGTTGGGGCAACAGTGAACATTCATCCTGTGAAATAGTTTTTCCCACAGCATCATTCACTTGAAATTGGGCTCCAACATACAGTGTATAATTCCATACAACTCATCTACCACGTCCCATATAGGAGTGTGTGCCTAATGCGTGAGTCTTGGACCGGCTTTGGTTCAACAGTGCTGCTCCAGAAATAGTTGAGTCACGTGGCTGCACAGTGGGATCTGTTCCCCAGGCAGGAAGCTGTTATATGGTTACAGTTATTTCTGTTGTCCGTCTGGGGATAGTTTTTACTGCGCTCCACAGGATCAATACGTGTCATAAAAAGACTGCGTCACCCGCTGCCCTCTTTATGCAGGACAGCGAGGGGAGGTGTAGGTTAAGGAGGCGTCCATGTGTATACATGCATGCATAAATAAGTGCACACAGCCGTGGGACCTTTGTGTAAGTACTTGGTACATACATTTTAACATGTGCTTTTATAGTTGAATAAGCGGGGCTTGAGGTTTATTTTGTGGATTATGTGAAACACATGTGTTACCTGGAAGGAAATGAGTCACAGAATGTGATATTTGAGGTGGTTTAGGAAGTGCTGAAACTTTAAATTTAACGGGTGGCATGACATGGTTCAGGTAAAAGTCATTGATCTGAACATTCATATGTAGTTGTCAGCGGGATTAGACACAAAAAAAACTACCGTATTGTCCAGGCTACAGAGCGCTTCGTTATTGAAACCGCATCCACCAAATTTTAGAAGAAAAAAAAAAACATTTTACATAGATTAGCCGTACCGGACTAGAAAACGCAGATAGTTTTTGGAAATATTTATTTACATATCTTTGTTGTTTCCAAGAAATGCCTGTAACACAGCAGTAAAACGGCTGATCAAACAAAACATAAGTCGTCATCATCATGCACCCATTAGCTGCAGAAGCCAGCTCACCAATTAGCTAAAAAGACTTGATAACTTAACGGTGACGTTTTTATGAATTTATGAAACTGAAACAATACAACAAAATGCCATGGTAAGTTAATCATACTAAAACAGACACTTGTAAACGTATTAGCGTATTCGCTAATGCTAGCTACGCTAGCTTCATTACATTACGATAGCACGTACAAATATGCATGAAAACACTCCTGAAGAAATCACACATGGGACATTTTAGTAAGTATGAATTATTTTTAGTTAGAATATAAAACTTTCAAATGTTGCTCGGAGCAATGAATGAAGAATGCTTTCAAGCAGAAACGCAACGGACGACTATCCTTACAGGCACAAAACAGAAAGTAAATTGTCAACCTGCAGCAACTACAATGAGCAAAGTCGTCCAAAAGATCGCGCCATGGCACAAACAATAGCACACCTTTTCACCTTTCATAATATCGGACTGCCGATATTATCAGCCGATAAATGCTTTAAAATGTAATATTGGAAATTATCGGTTTCAAAAAGTAAAATGTATGACTTTTTAAAACGCTGTTGTGTACACGGACGTAGGGAGAGGCACAGAGCGCCAATAAACCTTAAAGGCACTGTCTTTGCGTGCCGGCCCTGTCACATAATATCTATGGCTTTTAACGCATGCAAGTGATTGCAAGGCATAACTGGTCTACAGTAATACAGGTCACACTGAGGGTGGCCGTATAAACGACTTTAACACTGTTACAAATATGCGCCAGACTGTGAACCCACAGCAAACAAGAATGACGAACACATTTTGGGAGAACATCCGCACCGTAACACGACATAAACACAACAGAACAAATGCCCAGAACCTCTTGCAGCACTAACTCTTCTGGGACGCTACAATATACACCCCCTGCTACTCCTACCCAACCCCCGCCTCAAACTCCTCATGCTCTCACAGGGTGAGCATGTCCCAAATTCCAAACTGCTGTTTTGAGGCATGTTAAAAAAAATAATTCACTTTGTGACTTCAATAATAAATATGGGTGTGCCATGTTGTAATTTTTTTCCATAACTTGAGTTGATTTATTTTGGAAAACCTTGTTAAATTGTTTAATGCATTCAGCGGGGCATCACAACAAAATTAGGCATAATAATGTGTTAATACCACAACTGTATATATCGGTATTGAATCGGTAATTAAGAGTTGAACAATATCGGTATATCGGATATTAGCAAAAAAGCCATTATCGGACATCCCTTGTCTAAAGCGTTGGAAAAAAGTAGCGTCGTATAGTCCGGAAAATACGGTAATGGTTTTGTGTTCAGTAAGATGGACTGATGGAATTAGCAAATTACATTCCGAGGTAGATCAGAATATTATCATTCATTTCTGTAAATATATTAGACAAGCATAATAGGTCTATAGGCTTTCACGTTTCCATCCATCCATCCATCCATTTCCTACCGCTTATTCCCTTTCGGGGTCGCGGGGGGCGCTGGCGCCTATCTCAGCTACAATCGGGCGGAAGGCAGGGTACACCCTGGACAAGTCGCCACCTCATCGCAGGGCCAACACAGATAGACAGACAACATTCACACTCACATTCACACACTAGGGCCAATTTAGTGTTGCCAATCAACCTATCCCCAGGTGCATGTCTTTGGAAGTGGGAGGAAGCCGGAGTACCCGGAGGGAACCCACGCATTCACGGGGAGAACATGCAAACTCCACACAGAAAGATCCCGAGCCTGGATTTGAACCCAGGACTGCAGGACCTTCGTATTGTGAGGCAGACGCACTAACCCCTCTGCCACCGTGAAGCCCCAAATTGTTAAAATAGAGTTAGGAAATGCTGCTTAATGACATAAAAAAATGTGTTGATCCACCATGTAGTTTGAATGCATGATTGATTATCAATCAATCAATGTTTACTTATATAGCCCTAAATCACTACTGTCTCAAAGGCCTGCACAAACCACAACACGAACCACTACGATATCTTCGGTAGGCCCACATACGGGCAAGGAAAACTCCCACCCAGTGGGACGTCGGTGACAATGATGACTATGAGAACCTCGGAGAGGAGGAAAGCAATGGATGTCGAGCGGGTCTAACATGATACTGTGACAGTTCAATCCATAATGGATCCAACACAGTCGCGAGAGTCCAGTTCAAAGCGGATCCAACACAGTAGCGAGAGTCCCGTTCACAGCGGAGCCATCCCAAGCGGAGGCGGATCAGCAGCGCAGAGATGTCCCCAGCCGATACACAGGCAAGCAGTACATGGCCACCGGATCGGACCGGACCGCCTCCACAAGGGAGAGTGGGACATAGGAGAAAAAGAAAAGAAACGGCGGATACACTGGTCTAAAAAGGGAGTATATTTAAAGGCTAGAGTAAACAAATGAGTTTTAAGGTGAGACTTAAATGCTTCTACTGAGGTGGCATCTCGAACTGTTACCGGGAGGGCATTCCAGAGTACTGGAGCCCGAACGGAAAACGCTCTATAGCCTGCAGACTTTTTTTGGGCTTTGGGAATCACTAATAAGCCGGAGTCCTTTGAACGCAGATTTCTTGCCGGGACATATGGTACAATACAATCGGCAAGATAGGATGGAGCTAGACCGTGTAGTATTTTATACGTAAGTAGTAAAACCTTAAAGTTACATCTTAAGTGCACAGGAAGCCAGTGCAGGTGAGCCAGTACAGGCGTAATGTGATCAAACTTTCTTGTTCTTGTCAAAAGTCTAGCAGCCACATTTTGTACCAACTGTAATCTTTTAATGCTAGACATAGGGAGACCCGAAAATAATACGTTACAGTAATCGAGGCGAGACGTAACAAACGCATGGATAATGATCTCAGCGTCTTTAGTGGACAAAATGGAGTGAATTTTAGCGATATTACGGGGATGAAAGAAGGCCGTTTTAGTAACGCTTTAATGTGTGACTCAAAGGAGAGAGTTGGGTCAAAGATAACACCCAGATTCTTTACTGTGTCGCCTTGTTTAATTGTTTGATTGTCAAATGTTAGAGTTGTATTACTAAATAGAGGTCGGTGTCTAGCAGGACCGATAATCAGCATTTCCGTTTTTTTGGCGTTGAGTTGCAAAAAGTTAGCGGACATCCATTGTTTAATTTCATTAAGACACGCCTCCAGCTGACTACAATCCGGCGTGTTGGTCAGCTTTAGGGGCATGTAGAGTTGGGTGTCATCAGCATAACAGTGAAAGCTAACACCGTATTTGCGTATGATGTCACCTAGCGGCAGCATGTAGATGCTGAAGAGTGCAGGGCCAAGAACCGAACCCTGGGGAACTCCACACGCTACCTTAACGTAGTCCGATAAGAGCTAAACCAAGACAGGGCTAAGTCTGACATACCAATTCGTGTTTTGATACGTTCTAATAAAATATTATGATTGACGGTATTGAAAGCAGCGCTAAGATCAAGGAGCAGCAACATAGATGACACATCAGAATCCATCGTTACCAATAGATCATTAGTCATTTTTGCGAGGGCTGTGTCCGTAGAGTGAGTTGCCCTGAAACCGGATTGAAAGGTTTCACATAGATTGTTAAACGCTAAGTGTTCATTTAACTGTTCCGCAACAATTTTTTCAAGGATTTTTGAAATAAAGGGAAGGTGAGACACTGGTCGGTAGTTTACCATGAGGTCAGGATCGAGGTTAGGTCTTTTAAGAAGAGGATGAATAACCGCTTTTTTGAATGCTAGGGGAACAGTGCCCGAGGAAAGTGATAAGTTTATAATATTTAGCACTGATGGACCTAATAATACAAGGAGCTCCTTGATCAGTTTCCCAGGAAGAGGGTCAAGTAAACATGTTGTTTGTTTTATTCCATTTACACGTTGTAACAATTCCTCTAGTGTTATTTCCTCAAAACGAGAGAAACTGTTTTGGAGGGCAGTATCCGCCGTATATACAATCGTATCAGTGTTAATAAAACCCAGTTGTAGCTGGGACGCATTGTCTTTAATCTCCTTTCTAATGACTTCAATTTTCTTACTAAAGAATTGCATAAAGTCATCAGCTGAGTGGGTGGAGCTACTGGAAGGGGTCCCTTGTTGGGTTAGCGATGCTACCGTACTAAACAAAAATTTAGGATAGTTTTTATTACGGTGGATGAGATTTGGGTAATATTTAGCTTTAGCTAAGGTAAGCATGCGTTTATAAGTTATTAAACTATCACTCCATGCTTGATGGTGCACCTCAAGTTTAGTCGTGCGCCATTTGCGTTCCAGCTTTCTACATAATAATTTCTGAGCTCTAGTTTCTTCTGTAAACCACGGGGTACGCTTTTTTGGAGCCTTTTTTAACTTTAGCGGTGCTATGTTATCAATGGTTTCGCGCAGGGCGTCGTTAAAGTTGTTAGTGAGGTTATCAATAAAGCCCACATACTTTGTGAATGGTGCCATTACCGAGGGCAGTAGGTCAGCAAGAGTTGTCGTTGTGGCCGTATTAATGTTGCAGCTGCTATAGCAGTTATTATTATTATTAGTTTGACGAACATGCGTCAGACCCTCGAATTTTATAAGGTAATGATCGGACAATACTTTAGTATATGGGAGTATCGTAACTTTGGAAACGGTGATACCCCTGAGAAGCATTAGGTCTATCGTATTACCGTTGCGATGCGTGGGTTCATTTATTATTTGTGTAAGACCACAGCTATCAATTATAGTCTGGAGCGCTACGCACAGTGGGTCCGATGGGTTATTCATATGGACATTAAAGTCCCCCATTATGATTATATTATCAGCGTGCGTCACTAGATCAGCAACAAACTCTGAGAATTCATTGATAAAGTCGGAATAGGGCCCTGGGGGGCGGTAGATAACAGCCAGGTGAAGAGGCAGCGGTGTGACAGACCTCATAGTAAGCACCTCAAACGATTTATATTTATTATTTATGTTAGGACTAAGGTTAAAGTTTTTGTTGTATATTAGTGCGACCCCCCCACGCCTTTTAAGTGGACGGGCAATATGCGTATCTGTAAAGTTAGGAGGACATGCCTCATTTAGAGCAAAAAAGTTTTTTGGTTTAAGCCAGGTTTCGCTGAGACCGATGACGTTAAGATTGTTGTCTCTGATGATATCATTAACTAACAACGTTTTGGGTGGAGTAGTGTTCCTCAAACAGTGGGTAGGCCTTGCGAACAGTCCAGGAGATTTGTATTATTTTTTTCTACACTCTAGTATTCATGCTAGAATGATAAGCACGCAGGGAGGCGTCAGAAGTGCTCAATCCAATCCAGAGTCATGTATAGAGAGAGTATGGGCAACCCAGTTTCTGACGATCTCCTCAATGATTGGTGAAAAGGCACTCAGATGACTACAGGGCACCATGACTGCTACTAACTTTGAGCTGATGCACTGTGTCTGCGGCGCTTTCTCTTTTGTTTTCTGGCATGTGAAAATGTCCTGTTGTGCAGCAAGCCGCTGCTCCACTCGCAAGAATTGCGGAATAACATCGCTGTCCCCACAACCCGAAAAGAAGACAAGGCTCGGCGTTAACACTGGAGAGCCACCAACTACAGTGTCTTGTGCGAGCTAAACACACGACACAGGTGCTAATACAAATAATAACAAATACATTAAATTCAAGAGATGGTTTGTCAAAAACAAACTATCCTTAAATGTCAGTAAAACTAAGATGATGCTATTCCATAACAGCTGAAGAGAAAGTCAAGGTCAAATACAAATAGACAGAGTAGTCATTGAAAGACTTAAGACTTAGACTTCATTCAAATGTAATCATTCAAATTTGAACTTTACAGTACAGATAAGCTCGTTGTAGTGCAGGATAAAAGAGCAATAAGGTGCAGATATGAATAAATAGATTACTGTACAGATAAATGTATTGCACTTTTGCATTATGCATCCACGTTTATGGATGTATGTTATATTGTCTTTATATTCCAGCGAGTTAATCCGTTTTTGGGGGGAATTGAGGGGAATATTATGATGCGTTCAAGAGTCTTCTGGCTCGAAAGAGTAAAATAAACCAAATTTAGGATGTTATAATCGATGATAGTGAATCAATAAAGTTTGTGTAAGTCTAAAAGCACATCAATAGCACAGTGATGACAAATACATTGGAGGCAGCCACCACAGTTGACATACTTCATACAAAAGTCACAATTTCTCCGTCATTGTTGGTCCAAAGCTAATGAAAATTTGGACAAAATGAGAGTGATAAGTACTTTTTTTTGATTGTTCTGTGTATTTTTGTTTTACATTTATTGGTCCGACCAGGGCGTTAGACAGTCTGCTGGTCACTAAACTCTGCATGAATGTAGCAGCAGAGTGCATCAAATACAGCAGCAAAATGATACTTGGACAAAATAAAAGCATGTTTAATTGTAAGTTTATTAGCTCGACTATGTTTAGAACTATATTTAGACTTATTACAGTATTTGCTTGATTTAGTCCGGAAAACTAATGGCAATACTACCACAAATGCATGCTTCGGGATGCAGCCGCACACGTCTTTGGTGGCAAAGATGTTGCTTCTTGTTTAGTTGGCTATACTCTCTCTACACTGATCTGATCAGCCCTGTTCCATCCAGTAGAAGTATTAAGTACACAGCAATACGTGTACAGGGCGAACAGAGGCAAAGAGATTAAGTAATTTTTGACAGGAATGAAAAGAAAACTGGAATCGTCAGCGGCATATATAGTGTAGATATTGTAACTCACACATGAATAAATGTATATTATGAAGTCGATCATGACATACGTAAATGTAGAAACACTGATCTAAAGGACCAATTCACATCCCTGTCTTTCCATGAAGATGGACATTTAAGAAATAATATCGTTGCATGTATTAAGTTGCATGCTGATTGATTGATTGATTGATTGAAACTTTCATTAGTATATTGCACAGTTTAGTACATATTTCGTACAATTGACCACTAAATGGTAACACCCGAATAAGTTTTCCAACTTGTTTAAGTCGGAGTCCACGTAAATCAATTCATGGTAAAGCTATAGCATAATATAAGTAGAAAGTGGATGAAAAAATCTTTGGATTAGTTTGCAACTAATTACCCATGTCATCATCATTGTTACTTTACTAGGAATGAGCACACCAACCATTCCCTGAACATGAATATGAAAGTCAGAACCTGAGAGTCTGATCTAATTGTTTGTACATTAAAATGGAAGTGAACTTAAAAAACTTTAAAAACTCCATCTGACTATTGTTGAAAAATATGATGCATGACATATGGTGGGAGCAGCACGGTGGACCAGGGGTTATTGCGTCTGTCTCACAATATGAAGGTCCTGGGTTCGATCCTGTGCTCGGGATCTTTCTGTGTCGAGTTAGCATGTTCTTCCCGTGACTGCGTGGGTTCCGTCCGTGTATTCAGGCTTCCTCCCATCAATGTAATTACTTTTCCAGCTTTGGGAAACTCACTTCATTCACTTTATTCTCGTTATACAAAACTTCAACCATTGTGATTTATAATTCAAAATAGACACACTTACAGTCGTTGTATTCTTTTAGTTGAGACATTTTTGAGCTTGAAATAATTGCACCCTCTGTTGGTTGCCGCCATGTATTTTGTATGCCTTCCTTTACTTCAAGACAGCAACATGAACCTCATTGATACAAAAATTATATCCAAAAAATTCTAAAGTTTAATACATTTCTCACGCCTATCCCAAATTGACAAAATGCCTGCATAGTATCGTTGCTAATATGTGCCACCAAAGACCCACAGTTGCAGTCAGCCTGAGGGAGTCCCATATGACGTCCTGTAATGGTACTGGCGACGGAAGCTGCCTTACAGATAATCGGTTGCTGTGGTAGCAACGCAGAGCTAGTGTCAGAGTCAGCTTGGCATTAGTGCCCCCACCTACTAATGCCAAGCACAGACGGAATGTTTGATGACACACCACCCGAGTGAATATGCTTATTTCTGCAACCTCAAAGGTTGAACACAATCCGCTCTGAGACCTCTGATTTAGTCATATTTTAAATGTTTCAAATAAGAAATAATGGAAACAGAATTTGTTCCAGTCTCAACAAAATTGTTTAATCAACATGTGTAAAAACATAAGCAAATAAGCTAACCATTGCTAAAATAAAGCGCTAAAAATTAAATACTCATCAGAAAATGAAACAAATAAAAAGTAAGGTGCGCAAAAGAGGAGTTAGCTGTCCTAGTGCAGCGTTGGAGGTTTGCTGTGCAAAGTCCTGGCATGAGTAGTAGCCGACATTAGCTCCTCTTGTTGAATGTCTTCCCTGCTATTTAAAACTGTGACTTGTGTGCATGCTGATTAGCTCCAACAATTAGCCTATGCGTAAGTGATTGGTTACACTCACCTCCACCCAAAGGGAGAAATGTGTTGGCTGCTTGGCTGATAGTTTTCATTTGCCTTTTTGATCAACTTTTGCTCAATGAAATCTAAGGAGCAAAATATAGTGTTTTTAACTTAGGCACCTTAATAGGCAACTAAATAACCTTACAAAGCTAATAGGGGTCCTACATACATGTTTGTGCCTCACAATACGAAGGTCCTGAGTTCAATCCTGGGCTCGGGATCTTTCTGTGTGGAGTTTGCATGTTCTCCCCGTGACTGCGTGGGTTCCCTCCGGGTACTCCGGCTTCCTCCCACTTCCAAAGACATGCACCTGGGGATAGGTTGATTGGCAACATTAAATTGGCCCTAGTGTGTGAATGTGAGTGTGAATGTTGTCTGTCTATCTGTGTTGGCCCGGTGATGAGGTGGCGACTTGTCCAGGGTGTACCCCGCCTTCCGCCCGAATGCAGCTGGGATAGGCTCCAGCACCCCCCGTGACCCCGAAAGGGACAAGCGGTAGAAAATGGATGGATGGATGGAGATTTGGTTGCACTTATTTTTTTTATATTAGTTTAGTATGTATTCATATTATTTCAATGTCAAAAACAACAGTAAAAGTAAAAGGTAAACATACTGTCATTTCAACCTGAAGAGATGTTGGTTGAACTTTATTTTGATATTAATATTGTATTATGTTATGTTGGGAAAACAACAGCAAAAGTAGCAAGTCAATCTACTGTAAAAGTGTTGGTTGTTACACTGTTATTGAAAATGTCTTTAATGTTGAAAATGAGAGCCGGTAGTGTATCCTATTGTTAATTCAACTTGCTTGCACTTTATTCAAAAGAGATGTGAATGCATTGGCCATTTATTTGTGTTTGTTTGTTTGTTTATTTATATATCTAATTCCCTTACGAGAAATAACAGGAATATAGGAAACTTCACCGGCAGTGTCCACTATCCAGTATTTGTTTCACAGTAACACTGCTTGATTTTTCCCGCTAAAAAGTTCCCTAATTGATTTCAACTCACTGAATCGTTTCAGATCATATTGTTCGGAAAAAATAATATTGTCCCTGAATCGTATCGGCAACCACAAATTCTGAATCAAATCGAATCATTGTTAAAATTAATCGTAAGTGAATTGTTTGTATAGATTTGTACTATATATTTGATATGGTATATCATGTAGAACAGGGGTCACCAATGCGGTGCCCGCGGGCACCAGGTAGCCCGTAAGGACCAGATGAGTCGCCCGCTGGCCTGTTCTAAAAATAGCTCAAATAGCAGCACTTACCAGTGAGCTGCCTCTTTTTTTTGGATTTTATTTATTTACTAGCAAGATGGTCTCGCTTTGCTCGACATTTTTTATTCTAAGAGAGACAAAACTCAAATAGAATTTGAAAATCCAAGCAAATATTTTAAAGACATATACCTTTTTACCTTTTAAATTCCTTCCTCTTATTTCTTGACAGTTTAAATCAATGTTCAAGTAAATTTATTTTCTTATTGTAATGAATAATATATACATTTTAATTTAATTTTTCATTTTAGCTTTTGTTTTTTCAACAAAGAATATTTGTGAAATATTTCTTCAAACTTATTATGATTGAAATTCCCAAAAATGATTCTGACAAATATAGAAAATCTGTAGAATCAAATTGAAATCTTATTTCAAAGTCTTTTGAATTTCTTTTAAAATTTTTGTTCTGGAAAATCTAGAGGAAATAATGATTTGTCTTTGTTAGAAATATAGCTTGGTCCAATTTTTTATATATCATAACAAAGTGCAAATTGGATTTTAACCTATTTAAAACATGTCATCAAAATTATAAAATTAATCTTAATCAGGAAAAATTACAAATGATGTTCCATAAATTATTTTTAAACATTTTTCAAAACGATTCGAATTAGCTAGTTTTTTTCTTCATTTTTTTCTATTGAATTTTGAATTTTAAAGAGTCGAAATTGAAGATAAACTATGTTTCAATATTTAATTTTCATTATTTTCATGTTTTCTCCTCTTTTAAACTGTTCAATTAAGTGTTTTCTTCATCATTTATTCTCTACAAAAAACCTTCTGTAAAAGGAAATAAAATGTACGACGGAATGACGGACAGAAATACCCATTTTTATATATATATCTATATTTATTAAAGGTAAATTGAGCAAATTGGCTATTTCTGGCAATTTATTTAAGTGTGTATCAAACTGGTAGCCGTTTGCATTAATCAGTACCCAAGAAGTAGCTCTTGGTTTCAAAAAGGTTGGTGACCCCTGATGTAGAAGGTCTCTGCTCTGCACATGAATGCCAAACATAAATATTTCCAGCAGAGTATAAATGTAATGCATAGAAACAATGTGATGGATTTGTCTTTACAAGATGATGACATAACTGCAATGCACCTTGCACTGCAAACATACTTCACTTGTTTAAGACATACAACAAAGGTGTTGATTGTTGATGTCACATGATGTTTGGGGGTGTATTGTGCTCATAAACATGGTGATAAAAAACAAATTTTTTCCCATCTTTATTTACATCAATTACGTATGGCAGTAGTTCTCAAATGGGGGTACGCGTACCCCTAGTGGTACTTGAAGGTATGCCAAGGGGTACATGAGATTTTTTTTAAATATTCCAAAAATAGCATCAATTCAAAAATCCTTTATAAATATATGTATTGAATAATACTTTAACAAAATATGAATGTAAGTTCATAAACTGTTAAAAGAAATACAACAATGCAATATTCAGTGTTGTTAGCTAAATTTTTTGTGGACATGTTCCATTGATTGATTGATTGATTGATACTTTTATTAATAGATTGCACAGTTCAGTACATATTCCGTACAATTGACCACTAAATGGTAACACCCGAATAAGTTTTTCAACTTGTTTAAGTCTGGGTCCACGTTAATCAATTCACGGTAAATATTGATGTTAAAAGTATCTTTTTTTATTAAGAAATGTTTAGAATTAAGTTCATGAATCCAGATGGATTTCTATTACAATCCCCAAAGAGGGCACTTTAAGTTGATGATTACTTCTATGTGTAGAAATCTTTATTTATAATTGAATCACTTGTTTATTTTTCAACAAGATTTTAGTTATTTTTATATATTTTGTCCAAATAGTTCAAGAAAGACCATTACAAATGAGCAATATTTTGCATTCTTATACACTTTAATAAATCAGAAAGTGATGACATAGTGCTGTATTTTACTTCTTTATCTTTTTTTTTCAACCAAAAATGCTTTGCTCTGATTAGGGGGTACTTGAATTGAAAAAATATTTACATGTTCACTGAAAAAAGGTTGAGAACCACTGACGTATAGTATCGATAAGTATATGGATGAATACCTTAATCGATAAGGAATATCGATATTGGAATCGGTACAGATAAATACCTAACACTACATCCATTTTTAAAGAATGTGTACGTTCAAGCCTAAAAATCATGTACGTGTTATGAGATTTGTTAAAGTGCAAGTATGTTGTTTCCCCGTTAGCATGCTGAGGTTTTAGGTAAGCATTATAGCTACTTTAGAACGTTTAAACATAGAATGTAAAGATTTTGCTAATTGGCACTTTTTCATAACTAAGCTATCTGTCCAGCATGTATTTCCCTGCATTCAGACTTTTATTTAGAGCACATGGCGACATTGTTAAAAAAAAATCTAAATAAAACAAACTTGTATGCGTATTTTTTTCCTTCCGGTACTAGTCCTAAACTACGACTGACATATATATTTCCTAATCAGTATTACAGTTCAGCTTCATCTTATGGTCTGTATGCCGTTTTTTGACAGCATTTTAGTCCGGCTTCAGCGTTTAAAGCATTCACACAAAAATACAATTGTCTTTCCTTCATCACCGGGATATTGCATAATAACGCTCCACATTTCACTCTCACGGTAAGAGTGTATAGTAACTTTAAAAAAAGTATATTTCTTGTTACTAGAAAACAGTGTATTGTATTGTATCAACGCGGTTGTGTATTCGTTGGCCCACTTTTTTTTTTAGATATGCTGATGTTAGTTTGACTTTTTTGAGGGCCTTTAGAGGAACATTTTTCTTCGAAACTTTTAGTCATAGTCAGAATTGTACAAGACGAGAAGTTTCAGGTACTCTTTTTTTTTTCTTGTCTCACAGTTTGAAAATGTGCTACCTCTGTAATTACCCACGCAAACCTTCTATCCTTTGTACTGCCTGAACCCTGCAACCGCGGCCCACACCAGGGGTAAAACAGATGAAGGTCACTATGTAAGTGTGTTTAAATCATTCCTCCCTGCTCAAATACACACCACCTGATGGCCCCAATAACAGTGAAGGCAGACTCTAGTCCTGGTAATCATAGCTTGTGAGGGTAATATGTGCGCAGGTGAGGTACATGGGAGGTTCCCTGTGGGTTTATGTCTTTGGCCGAGTGTATCCCGCTGTGACGAGAGTGGACTTGAGGAGCGCAGACTTTTTCCTGCTCTGATGACAGAGCAGACGTCTATCAGACCGCAGGCCGGTGTGTGTGTTATGGCAGGATGTCCTTTTACAAACAGCCTTAAATTTATGAGCCGTAAGCTCAACCAACATTTTCAACACTTTCTTGGCTTTGACAGAGGACACAACAATGATGTGCCTTTTTGACAGTTAATGGTGTAATCGTTGGATTTTGATAACTTAGTTCACGTTGCTCAAAGATTACCATAGTGTTTCTACTTAACTTTTGCTCATTATTTACCGGCGTGGCGCAGTGGAAGAGTGGCCGTGCGCAACCCGAGGGTCCCTGGTTCAAATCCCACCTAGTACCAACCTCATCACGTCCGTTGTGTCCTGAGCAAGACACTTCACCCTTGCTCCTGATGGGTGCTGGTTAGCGCCTTGCATGGCAGCTCCCTCCATCAGTGTGTGAATGTGTGTGTGAATGGGTAAATGTGGAAGTAGTGTCAAAGCGCTTTGAGTACCTTGAAGGTAGAAAAGCGCTATACAAGTACAACCCATTTATTATTATTATTTATTATTTGCCGTTTATATTTCAACATGATGTATTATTTTTCATTTAATAAGGCGACTTTGAGTGAAAATACAGTATGTTTATTTTACTTCATTACCCCAGCGTAACTCGTTTTAATTAGAATGGTAAAAGTTAGAGGTGGCCCTGATGTCTTACATTTACTGTATGAATTGGGGAATAAATATGCCTGTGAAGATACAGCATTTAGAGCAGGGGTCTCACCTTAATATGAAAATGTAATGTTGGTGCGGCCCGCGAGTTTTACATGAATGCCGCTTTACGGCATCATAAACCCTCAAATTTTCCGGGAGACTCCCAATTTTCAATGCCTCTTCACGGGTGATCATTAGCCCGAATGTCACCCTAACAACTATATTAAGGGGACAATGTGTAGGCACTGCCTTTGCGTCTTCTAAAAACCTGTACAAACAGCGTGCCAACCCAACTATATGTTGTATTTGGCTTCTGCAGACACGGTAAGCGACTGCAAGACATACTTGATCAACAGCCACACCACCGGTCACACTGAGGGTGGCCGTATAAACAACTTCAACACTGTTACAAATATGCCCCACACTGTGAACCCACACCAAACAAGAATGTCAAACACATTTTGGGAGAACATCCGCACCGTAACACAACATTAACAAAACAGTACAAATACCCAGATTCCCATGCAGCCCTTACTCTTCCGGCTACAATATACACCTCCAACCCCGCCCCCTATTGTAGCCCAGAAAAGTCAGGGCTGCATTGGATTTTGGGTATTTGTTCTGTTGTGTTTATGTTGTGTTACGGTGCGGATGTTCTCCCAAAATGTGTTTGACATTCTTGTTTGGTGTGGGATCACAGTGTGGCGCATATTTGTAACAGTGATAAAGTTGTTTATACGGCCACCCTCATTGCGACCTGTATGGCTGTTGATCAAGTATGTCTTGAAGTCGTTTCCATGGTTCTGCAGAAGCCCAATACAACATGTGACTGGAACGGCACATTGTACATATGGTGAAAAAGCGGACGGAATGGCAGATTGTAGAGGACGTTAAATGCAGTGCCGTCACGGCATGCCCTCGATATTGTTGTCCGAGTGAAAACCGGGAGAATGAATGCCCCCGGGAGGGGCACTGATATTCGGGTGTTTCTCGGAAAGATCGAGAGAGTTGGCATGTTGCGAGGGCGGGAATTCGTTCAAAGAGGGTGAATTCATTAAAAAGTGCAGGTTAGCTTATTTTAAGAAATCTTTTATAATGGCCCAGCCTCACCCAGTTTCTGCATCCAGTGGCTCCCAGGTAAATTGAGTTTGAGACCCTTGATTTAAAGGAAAACACGTATTCCAAAAGAAGGGGAAACATCAACAAGGTGTAGTGATAGGTGGGTCGATACTACCATTTTGACCCCAATGACACTGCACATCAAATCAGATGTTTTTTGCCCCCAAGTGACACGGATGAGATTTTTTTTGCCTGTCTAAACGCTCCAAAGTGCTTCAAATCTGATCTTTTCACATCAGATTCAGGCCAGATCAGGAGGTAGTCCAAATTCGATTGGAATCTGATCTTTTCAATTGTGACTTTAGTCTAAACCAGGGGTGTCAAACGTACCGTGGGCCGGATTAAGCCTACAAACAGGTTTTATCCCCGGGATGAGGTCGCTAATTATAAAAATGAGCCAACAATTTTGAATGAAAGAAACTGCTGTTCTAAATGTGTCCACTAGATTAACCCAGGCTCAGAATCTTTCAGTGTGGAGTATGCATGTCCTCCCAGTGAATGCGTCGGTTCCTTCCGGGTACTCCGGCTTCCTCCCACCTCCAAAGACATGCACCTGGGGATAGGTTGATTGGCAACACTAAATTGGCCCTAGTGTGTGAATGTGAGTGTGAAAGTTGTCTATCTGTGTTGGCCCTGCGATGAGGTGGCGACTTGTTCAGGGTGTACCCGGCTTTCCGCCCGATTGTAGCTGTTTTTAGAATGCGCTTGTTCTATTTTGGGCCAAAGTAAAACAAAAAACACAATCTGAAGTTGTCGTAGTTGTATTTGTAAGTTATTATGCCATGATTTTACCCGTCCAGCCCAGGTGGGAATAGATGGTTTTCTATGCCGCCCCTGAGCTAAAATGAGTTTGACACCCCTGGTCTACATGATGTTTGTTTCTGGAGGTGTTCCCGGATTGCAAATGAAATCAAGCCCCACCCTCTCCAAAAGTATCATGATTTCCATCCATTTTCTACCGCTTATCACCTTTGGCGTCACGGGTGGCGCTGGTGCCTGTCTCAGCTACAATCGAGCGGAAGGCGGGGTACACCCTGGACAAGTCGCCACCTCATCACAGAGCCAACACAGACAGACGGACAACATTCACACTCACATTAACACACTAGGGCCAATTTAGTGTTGCCAATCGACCGATCCCCAGGTGCATGTCTTTGGAGGTGGGAGGAAGCCGGAGTACCCGGATGGAACCCACGCATTCACGGGGAGAACATGCAAACTCCACACAGAAAGATCCCGAGCCCAGGATTGAACCCGGTACGACTCAGGACCTTCGTATTGTGAGGCAAACGCACTAACCCCTCTTCCACCGTGAAGCCCGTATCATGATTTATCTTTTGAAAATGTACACTGTTTAAATATATATCTTGAAGTCGTCAGCGTTATTTTTTCCTGGACACGGTCAAAAATAAACTTCATAAACATCTGTAGTCACCCAGGTCACATCTTTAGGTACAGCTGCACACACTCCAATTAATTCAGATTCTGCAACAAAAAGCTGCTTTTGAGTTTCTGTTTATTTCGAACATGCATGCATACAACATGATACATCACTATTTCCAGTTGCTCTTATCAACATGTAGCGGCATTTATGTCACTGCATAAAGGCCATCGGTGTTATTGTGCGCATGTAAAGATTATATGAAAATCATTATTGATCCTACATTTTTTGTGGGGGGTGAGTGGGAGGAGTGAGCCCCTCCCCTTCTGGCTGAGAGCTTGACCTAACATCCAAATAAGGACATCACAACCCTACCAGACTGCAAAAACCCCACAAACAAAGATATCTGAAAATGTGCGCAAGCTCAAGCCAAAATGCATGAACATCATGATTCGACATTAAAGTCCAAAAAGACCAAATTTATCACGGTCCCCTTTTACTAAAATAATCAGATTTTGAAGTAGCAGTCATTTTTTAAAATTGATATAAAGATGACAAGACCGTGGAAAAACATTTACATTTACTCCTCACTCCCTAAACAGTAACATTGGCAACTTTGTACATGCACATTTGTTTCGTAGTCCAGACGCTGAGGGGTGTGGGTCTGCTCTCTGCTCTGACTGCAGCTGGGACCGCTGCGCGAGGCTCCCACCAACATGACCACCTGGGAGGAGGGTTTTAACGGAAGCACCCGCTTTGCCTGCAGAGTTATACGCACTTTCATGTCTCAGAAACATCCAAAAAAGTTGCTAGATTTGTCTCTAGGAGAAAAGAAAATTTCTAAGTTGGTGTTGAAAAGTCGCCAGTTGGCGATACTGATTTTTGGGAAACAGTATGAAAGTTAAAGTAAGTTGAAAACATGGTATTGCTTTTATATTTATGCTCACTGTGGTTAACTTTTTTATGCACTTGTAACAAAAATATTTACAAAATAGACATGTATGAAGTTTATCTATATATTATATTCACCTTGCTTGTTTGTCATTAGTGAATTGAAGGGAATTATATTTATATAGCGCTTTTCTCTAGAGACTCAAAGCATTTTACATAGTGAAACCCATTATCTAAATTATATTTAATCCAGTGTGGGTGACACTGAGAGTGTTTCGGTGGGAGTATGGTGGGTGGGAGTATGGTTGCAAAGCTGGAATTGAAAGGAATAGAAATGGAGTCTGTGGCTTATTTTGACCCAACACGGGTAACCTATCCATCCATCCATCCGTTTTCTACCGCTAGTCCCTTACGGCAGTGGTTCTCAAACTTTTTTCAGTCATGTACCCCCTGTGAACATGTTTTCAATTTAAGTACCCCCTAATCAGAGCAAAGCATTTTTGGTGGAAAAAAAAAAGAGATAAAGAAGTAAAATACAGCACAATGTCATCAGTTTCAGATTTATTAAAGTGTATAACAGTGCAAAATATTACTCATTTGTAGTGGTCTTTCTTGAACTATTTAGGAAAAAAGATATAGAAATAACTAAAAACTATTTTGAAAAATAAACAAGTGATTCAATTATAAATAAAGATTTCTACACATAGAAGTAATCATCAACTTAAAGTGCCCTCTTTGGGGATTGTAATAGAGATCCATCTGGATTCATCAACTTAATTCTAGACATTTCTTCACAAAAATATACATCTTTAACATCATAATTTATGGAACATGTCCACAAAAAAATCTAGCTGTCAACACTGAATATCGCATTGTTGCATTTCTTTTCACAGTTTATGAATTTACATTAATATTTTGTTGAATTATTATTCAATAAATATATTTATATTTATATATTTTTAAATTGTTGCTATTTTTAGAATATTCCAAAAAGAAATCTCACGTACCCCTTGGCATACTTTCAAGTACCCCCAGGGGTACGCGTACCCCCATTTGAGAACCACTGTCTTACGGGGTCGTAGGCAATGCTGGAGCGCCTGTCGCAGCTACAATCGGGCGGAAGGCGGTGTACACCCTGGACAAGTCGCCACCTCATCCCATGGCCAACACAGATAGACAGACAACATTCACAGTCACATTCACACACTAGGGCCAATTTAGTGTTGCCAATCAACTTATCCCCAGGTGCGTGTTTTTTGGAAGTGGGAGGAAGCCGGAGTACCCGGAGGGAACCCACGCAGTCACGGGGAGAACATGCAAACTCCACACAGCAATATCCCAAGCCCAGGATCGAAACTTGGACCTTCGTATTGTGAGACACACATACTAATGGGGAACCTACTTACTTAAATTACCTTCCAAAGTTTTGTTTTTACAAAAATACAGTACATAAAATATGACATATAATATTGTTAGGGCTTAGCCACGTAACTGATACTGATAAAAGTACATCTAAAAAAGTGGATGTCTTATAAATGACACAAGAGTATTTTTGAGGGCAGCACGATGGAGGAGGGGTTAGTGCCTCAAAATACTAAGGTCCTGAGTAGTCCTGGGTTCAATCCCGGGCTCGGGATCTTTCTGTGTGGAGTTTGCATGTTCTCCCCGTGACTGCGTGGGTTTCCTCCGGGTACTCCGGCTTCCTCCCACTTCCAAAGACATGCACCTGGGGATAGGTTGATTGGCAACACTAAATTGGCCCTAGTGTGTGAATGTGAGTGTGAATGTTGTCTGTCTATCTGTGTTGGCCCTGCGATGAGGTGGCGACTTGTCCAGGGTGTACCCCGCTTTCTGCCCGATTGTAGCTTAGATAAGCATCAGCGCCCCCCGCGACCCCAAAGAGAATAAGCGGTAGGTAATGGATGGATGGATGGATGGATGGATGGATGGAGTATTGTTAAAGGAGGCAAAGCAGCTCCACTGAGTCAACTCTTGACAGAAGTCTGTGACCGCTTATGTGTTTCCACTGGATGCCTCTTGTGTCTCCTGTTAACTCCTTAACAAGAGCTGCACTCACTGACTCCACAGCTGACCCCCTCTTTGAAGATGACAGCCCAGCCTCGGCCCCCTTGCTGCCCCACCACATTAAACATTGATGGACCTTTAAGCGAAGGCTGGAGCCCGTCTCGTATTGTGGTCTGGCTGCGGACCACAGTAGTCAAGTCTTCTCTGGTTGCAAGTTAGCTCTTTTTGGTAATCATTGTAATTCCCTCTTTATGTAATTTATGGCATACATGAGGCTTGTCCTGCTGCTATGGTTGTTATTTAAATGTGGTCCAGAGTGGCTGCCTGCAGCTGAATACGTTTTTTTTTTTTTTTACTGTTCATTGAGACACATCAATGATAAGAGTCTGCTGCTGCCTGTGGCCAGTTTCACAGCAGTTAGACGAGGCTTCCTGGAAACTGCTCTATGCATGTGTTCGATTCCTGTAGTTGCATCACTGTCAATGTGTGGTGCATTTATGTTCTGCATTATGACTCTTACCACACGGCTCGCCTATATGAAAGGAAGTGGTAGGAGACACCAATACTTTCCTTCCTTGATCAGTGTGTATGTCGCGTGCGTGCGTGTGTTCCAGTATTTGAACATGATGAAAAAAAATCATGGTATTGCTTCATAATCTTAAATCAACAAAACCAACGTGAGTCACAATCGAATAGATTTGATTTTTCTCAGCAACACTGTTTTTATATATATTTTGCTATTTTCAAGTATCCAACATTGAAACAATTAACCTCTTTTTTAACTTATTTTTAATTATTGCATTCTGTACATAGAGCCAAAACTGTCAATACAAATGTTTAAATTATGTATAAAAAACACGGGATTTTCACTGGAATTGCGATAAAATCAAGTGCAATCACATTAAAAAGATTGAGAGGATTTTACTAATTTGATTTTAAAACATTTTTGTCAACATGCACAGCACATGTCTGAGCAATAAATTGAGCCAAGGTTCACCTTTATACAGGTTGTAGTGATGATTGTGCAGATCATCTGTGTGAATAAAAAAAAAAAAACATTGTGCATGTGTGTCTTTATTACTGTACTGTAGCTTGTTTCTCTACAACTGGAGTGTGTGTGTAAATTGTGCTAAAAAAATACAGCAGATTAAATAAATGGCCCATTCCAAAAAGCACTACCGTTTGAACACATTAAGATAAATACAATAGAAATATGCAAAAGTATACTGTATATGAGGCATTAGTAAAACCTTTATTTAACCAGATAAGAAACCCATTGATATCAAGATCTCTTTCACAAGGGTGACCTGGCCAAGAGGTCAACAGCACATGTCACAGAGCAGTTTCAAAAAAGTAATACATAAAGACATACATTTTAAAATACATAAAAGAGAACTGTAAAACAATAAAGATTTACACCTTTTAAAAACACAGGCACTGAGCAAAAGTCTCTTGCTCTCTGTCCCTCAGGACAGAACGGAAGGCTCCAAATGGAATTAGTTCAGTGAGTTTTAGTTTCGTCTGCAATGCATTCCATGCCATAGGGGCAGCAATGCCAAAAGCTCTTTGCCAAATTTAATGCCTTTCTGTAAAAATGTTCTGGCATATTCATGGATCACACGCGAGTGGTAAATGTTGCCTTTCAGCTCCTCGTCCGAGCAGAGCAGCAAACAATATGAACATATTGGACATAAAGGTGTACACTGAAAAGGTTATAATGTATTTTAACTTAATCATGAAATTTTCCACAAACAAACACATTTTTGACTGTTTATGATTTGTGCGATGTATATTCCCCCCATTAGAAAACATATTTTTTGAGGGCCAAACTCTTGCTATCATTACACTTTTTATTAACAGAAAATTCATTATTATAATAAAATGTTTACATTCTTAACTATCAGACATGTGTAAAAAGAAGCAAAATGCTGTAAAACAGTGGTTTTGGATTAACATAATTTAATAACACATACATAAACACTTTATTCAAATAAAACGAGCCACATTTGATTAACTCACGCAAGACACATAATTATACACAAAGTGTACAAGTGGATTGCTGAAGGTCACTTCCTTCTTCATAGAGTTTACAGTCTTTTTTTTTATTGTAATAGAATAAATACAATGAAATACATCTTTATTGTCCATTAAGGATGAAAATAGTTTTTGACACACCAACACAGGCGGTAGACAGCATTAAAATACAAACATTGTCACATATGAAAACATAAGACACAACAAGAACAGTAGTTAAGTAAAAATAGGAAAAAACATCAAGTTACGTTAAAACATAATTAAATCAGTAAAATATAAAAGTGGTTTTATTATTAGTTATTATTGAGAAAAGCCATAGTGTACACATATACAGATTGTTGCAGTATTTATTAAATTTGTATCGGGCATATATTGTGAATTGGTAAAATTGTTATAATTATGTTTTTTTTATACTGAAAACGTATGATTGACAAAATCATCTCTATTGGTAAACCAAGCCTGAGGATTCATAATCACACAAAGAGCTAAAAAGCAGCTTTCCTCTTCAAGGTACAGCATATTCACATGAGAATAATCCTCGCTGAGATAATCACAGCTCTGAGCAACAGCAAACGGCAATGAATAAATAAGTCTGTTTAAATAAATGATCAGTGATTGTTCGGCTCTAAGTGCCGCTGCTGTAGCGCGGCATCCTGATTTAGTCGAAGCCCTCAGCCATCCCTCATTGGAGCCGGCGTGGTCTTAGCGGAAGAGAAACGGCTTAAAAGGCCTCATTCTTCTCTATACCTTCAATATTCATTGAGAGTGCTAATTGCACCACACAGACAGAAAGAAAGAGAAAAGGAGAAGAGGTGGGAGGTATTCATTGGCTAATACTCTGTAGGGGAGGAAATAAGGGAAAGAGGGAAAAAAGGAGCATTTGGGGAAAAATATCCTCAGGAGGTTCCTTCTTCTGTCTTTTCACCTGTGTATCTTTTAGCTGTAATGTTAATGCTCATTAACCAGTCTGTGTGATATCACACGTACATGAAGTCATGCTTTGGATACATATTCAGTGCTCCTTTCTCAACCAATCTCCCTTTAAACTCAAAAGAGAGTTGGCCAGATATTTAGGAATAATTGCTCAAGGTGCATCCATTTGATGGCCTTTATGTTGACTGATTGATTGATTTAAACTTTTATTAGTAGATTGCACAGTTCAGTACATATTCCGTACAATTGACCACTAAATGGTAACACCCGAATAAGCTTTTCAACTTGTTTAAATCGGGTTCCACGTAAATCAATTCATGGTACAAATATATACTATCAGCATAATACAGTCATCACACAGGTTAATCATCAGAGTATATACATTTAATTATTTACATTATTTACAATCTGGGGGGTGGGATGCGGAGGATTTGGTTGATATCAGCACTTCAGTCATCAACAATTGCATCATCAGAGAAATGGACATTGAAAAAGTGTAGGTCTGACTTAGTAGGATATGTACAGCCAGCAGAGAACATATCAATCAATCAATCAATCAATGTTTACTTATATAGCCCTAAATCACTAGTGTCTCAAAGGGCTGCACAAACCACCACGACATCCTCGGTAGGCCCACATAAGGGCAAGGAAAACTCACACCCAGTGGGTCATTGGTGACAATAATGACCCAGTGGGACGTCAGTGACGATGATGACTATGAGAACCTTAGAGAGGAGGAAAGCAATGGATGTCGAGCGGATCTAACATGTTTCTGTGAAAGTTCAATCCACAATGGATACAACACAGTCGCGAGAGTCCAGTCCAAAGAGGATCCAAGACACAGCAGCGAGAGTCCCGTTCACAGCGGAGCCAGCAGGAAACCATCCCAAGCGTAGGCGGACCAGCAGCGCAGAGATGTCCCCAGCCGATACACAGGCGAGCAGTACATGGCCACCGGATCGGACCGGACCCCCTCCACACGGGAGAGTGGGACATAGAAGAAAAAGAAAAGAAACGGCAGATCAACTGGTCTAAAAAGGGAGTCTATTTAAAGGCTAGAGTATACAAATGAGTTTTAAGGTGAGACTTAAATGCTTCTACTGAGGTGGCATCGCGAACTGTTACCGGGAGGGTATTCCAGAGTACTGGAGCCCGAACGGAAAATGCTCTATAGCCCGCAGACTTTTTTTGGGCTTTGGGAATCACTAATAAGCCGGAGTCCTTTGAACGCAGATTTCTTGCCGGGACATATGGTACAATACAATCGGCAAGATAAGATGGAGCTAGACCGTGTAGTATTTTATACGTAAGTAGTAAAACCTTAAAGTCACATCTTAAGTGCACAGGAAGCCAGTGCAGGTGAGCCAGTACAGGCGTAATGTGATCAAACTTTCTTGTTCTTGTCAAAAGTCTAGCAGCCGCATTTTGTACCAACTGTAATCTTTTAATGCTAGACATGGGGAGACCCGAAAATAATACGTTACAGTAGTCGAGGCGAGACCTAACAAACGCATGGATAATGATCTCAGCGTCTTTAGTGGACAGAATGGAGCGAATTTTAGCGATGTTACGGAGATGAAAGAAGGCCGTTTTAGTAACGCTTTTAATGTGTGCCTCAAAGGAGAGAGTTGGGTCGAAGATAATACCCTGATTCTTTACCGTGTCGCCTTGTTTAATTGTTTGGTTGTCAAATGTTAGAGTTGTATTATTAAATAGAGTTCGGTGTCTAGCAGAACCGATAATCAGCATTTCCGTTTTTTTGGCGTTGAGTTGCAAAAAGTTAGCGGACATCCATTGTTTAATTTCATTAAGACACGCCTCCAGCTGACTACAATCCGGCGTGTTGGTCAGCTTTAGGGGCATGTAGAGTTGGGTGTCATCAGCATAACAGTGAAAGCTAATACCGTATTTGCGTATGATGTCACCTAGCGGCAGCATGTAGATGCTGAAGAGTGCAGGGCCAAGGACCGAACCCTGGGGAACTCCACACGTTACCTTAACGTAGTCCGAGGTCAGACAGCATAAGAACAAGTATGTACATTAGAAATACATTTGATTATTTACATTTGGTTATTTACAATCCGGGGAGATGGGATGTGAAGAGGGAGGGTGTTAGTAAAGGGTTGAAGTTGCCTGGAGGTGTTGTTTTAGACTGGTTTTGAAGGAGCATAGAGATGCATTTACTTTTAAACCTGTTGGGAGTGCATTCCACATTGATGTGGCATAGAAAGAGAATGGGTGAATACCTTTGTTAGATCGGAATCTGGGTTCAATGTGCTTTGTGGATCTCCCCCTGGTATTGTGGTTATGGCGGTCATTTACGTTAAGGAAGTAGTTTGACATGTACTTCTGTATCAGGGAGGTGTAGCGGATTTTATAGACTAGGCTCAGTGCAAGTTGTTTTACTCTCTTCTCCACCCTGAGCCAGCCCACTTTGGAGAAGTGGGTAGGAGTGAGGTGTGATCTGGGGTGGAGGTCTAAAAGTAACCTGACTAGCTTGTTCTGGGATGTTTGGAGTCTAGATTTGAGGGTTTTGGAGGTTTTGGTGCTGACCTTCTTAAGGTTGATGTGGGACCCAAATAGGATGGATTCTGTTTTACCTAAGTGTATGGATAACTTGTTGTCAGCGAGCCACGTGCAAATACTAAGGAGTTCAGCACTGAGGATTTGTTCCACCTGTGACTTGTCCTTGCTGGATACCAGCAGGGCCGAGTCTTCCGCCAACAGGAACAATTCACAGTCGCATGCTGATGACATGTCATTTATGTATATTAGGAACAGTAAAGATCCTAGTATAATGCCTTGGGGGACTCCACAGCTTACTGAGAGGGGGGGGGCACACGGTGCCATTCACCGCTACCACCTGTTTCCTCCCCTCCAAGTAATATTGTATCCAGCTCGATGAGGTTTTATCGAATCCGATTGCTCTGAGCTTATCCAAAAGAATAACACTTTTGTCTTCTCATTATTATATGGTGACTTTTTTCCCCCCCTTTAATCTTTGCTGAAGCTCTGATACAATAAGTCTTCATAATCACTGCATATCTGTCGTCTTTACTTAGATGGTAAAAAAAAGAGATTATAAAATTTAATAATGCACTATCAAATTTTGTCAGGTAATTGTAGCTGAGATAGGCGCCAGCGCCCCCCGCGACCCCAAAAGGGAATAAGCGGTAGAAAATGGATGGATGGATGGAAGATGAGATAGATTTACATTAAAACACTTCCTTGTGGTTTAGATCAGTGCATGGTCACTGGGACTTCACATGTGAACGTAAAAATATTTAATAAAAACTAACTATTTGAAAAATCTAACTAATTTAGTGAATGGGATCAGTGAATGACATCACTGATCCCCCGTGTTAAAAAAAGTACAACAAAACACAATGTTCAGAAACTGGTAGGCTCAAGGCCAAATGCATGTCCTTATGATTTGACGCTTTGGCATTGTATCCAACAAGCATCCAACATTGTAACAGAATTAATAAGTCAGAAAAGACTAGGTTCACCATAGGCCCCCTTAATACACCACCACCAACAACTAGCATATGTTAATACTGGTTTAAGAGAAGAGATTTAACATATTCATAGTTCTAACAATTAAAAGTTTAACTTTGTAAACATGTCTATGCAGGTCAAATAAAATGTTGACTTTGATTGGTTTCCATTGCTGTCAACCAGGGCGGTATTGTACATGCACGCATTACGAAAGGATTAAAAAATGGTATGCAACGGCATTTCGTTTTTGGATGACGGCTCTTTCGAACACGAGCGCCCTCTAATAAGCTACCTGACCGTGACAAACAGTAAGATGCGCTTTTATGTTCACTACTAGGGGCAGTGTGTGCAGAGTCCTTTTTTAACCCTTCAATGCCATCATAACGAGCATCATAACGTAGTTCTGATCTTGAGTTTACCTCATAAATCATGCAACCCGCAAAACAAAACAATACATAGTTGCGTTTGCATTGCATTGTATGAGGCCAGATGTAAAAACAAAAAAGAAGAATAACTGAACTTTTTTAATCATGTCTGCATTTAACTCAACCTCTTAAGGGATTTATTTACCCTGATCTAAATTTAAAACCCAGTCCCCTGGTACCAAGAGCGAGCGACATTATCCACTGTATACTGTGTCTACTATAAGAGTATTGTGTGTGTGTGTGTGTGTGTGTGTGTGTATACTTCAAATAAAACCTGGTTATGTGTCTGCACGCCCAACAATTACAATAATGAATTGAGGGAAAAATAAGCAAATACAAGTGGTGGCATTTCTGTGCGGGTATATGATATTCATAGTGGGAAGAGACTGAAGATAGGTGCTTCCTTGCCGTGCTTTTGTATACAAACTCAATATCGTTACTTTCCAGATTTATGTTGCAAGATCATTAGATCAATTTTCTTTGTTTGTATTGATCACACAAGATGCCGCAACATTGATTTTTCCATACATGTACTGTATAATGTGATGTAGCTATTGTCCTGCTTGTTTTACCAACGCTGAGACCTCACAGGTTCAACTTGGTCTGTTCCAGGAAGCTTGTCCTAAATCGCCAATCAATTCCCAAAAAATAGTATTCCTAAAATACAATTTCAAAGCATCGTGATAATTCCTAACCGTCATACAAATGTAGCGCAATATTCTCTCGTGAGATGCACAATACCATGCCATACCAATTGTAATTATAGAGTTCTTTAAAAACAGACATAATAAACACATCATGACATCTTACATTTTAAAACACTTCCTTAACATGTGCTATAAAAATGTACCAGGATTTCATAGCATTAAACAGTATGAACAGAGTCATTATGAAAAAATATCACTATACCCTTATATTTCAAAGCAATTAACTGTTATTTCTTAGTAAAATATTGTATTCATAGTCCTCTGTAATATATAGGGATGTAACGATTGATCGATATATCAAATCAAATTATATTCCTAAATTTCAAGTATATCAATCTGTAATCGGCAAGTTGGCCTCCCGAAAGATAGGTATCGATCCAACATCAATTTAAAAGACAATATAGAGATTTTATCGATATTGGTTAAAAGAAACCATGGTATTTCAAAACCGCAGACTTTATATGAAGTGTTGCACTTTGAATGAAAAAGACGTTAAACGTTAAGTCTGTCTGCCCGTCTGTCAGCAAAACAAAAATAGCGGATACCTACAGTGGTGAAGAAGGCTCATACCCAATGCCAATTAGACAATGTCATTGATTTCAACACTAAAACTTTCAGCTACGGCACGATTTTAAGAGCCACAACAAATAAAAATGACAGAACACAATTATATTGTCACATCCTACAGCATAGATGCTGTAGGATGGTTTCCTGCTGGCTCCACTATGGAGGGGACTCTCACTACTAAATTGGATCCACTTTGGACTGGACTCTCACCGTTATGTTGGATCCACTATGGATTGGACTTTCACACTATCATGTTAGACCCGCTCGACATCCATTGCTTTCGGTCCCCTAGGGAGGGGGGGTTTACCACGTATGCGGTCCTCTCCTAGGTTTCTCATCATTGTCACTGTCACTGACGTCCCACTGGGTGTGAGTTTTTCCTTGCTCTTATGTGGGCTCTGTACCGAGGATGTCGTAGTGGTTTGTGCCGCCCTTTGAGACACTTGTGATTTCGGGCTATATAAATAAACATTGATTGATTGAATGATTGATAGTTGTGACCCCATGATGCAGGAGAAAGGAGAACGACGTGCTGGTAAGACAAGTATTTAATTATAGCAAACACAGGATTTGCACACAGCATGCAGCTAACAGTCGGTAACAATAAAGATAAACTTAACAATCATCGAGCCCTCACTGGGGTGCACGGCAGGCATAAATAGCAGTCTGATTGACAACCCCAACCAGGTGTGCCAGGCTGCCAATCAGGGACAGGTGAGAGGGGAAAGCGCTCAGGGAAACAAACAGGCAGTGGAAATAAAATAAGAGCGCTGACTCGGAAATAAATGCAGAACATAAGGAAAGATACAAACAAGTGAGATGTGATGTGGCAGGTCATCACAAATATAAAGGCACACTTTAACTTCAAAACCACAAAGAATGTGATGGACAAAACGGATGTGACAGCAAGGCAAGTTAGCAGATTCCCCAGGTTGAGACGAAAGATTAAAAACTGTGTAATAAACATTGTATGTTAGTGTTATATACATATATATATGCATATATATATATATATATATATATATATATATATATATATATATCCATCCATCCATCCATCATCTTCCGCTTATCCGAGGTCGGGTCGCGGGGGCAGCAGCCTAAGCAGGGAAGCCCAGACTTCCCTATCTCCAGCCACTTCGTCTAGCTCTTCCCGGGGGATCCCGAGGCGTTCCCAGGCCAACCGGGAGACATAGTCTTTCCAACGTGTCCTGGGTCTTCCCCGTGGCCTCCTACCAGCTGGACGTGCCCTAAACACATCCCTAGGGAGGCGTTCGGGTGGCATCCTGACCAGATGCCCGAACCACCTCATCTGGCTCCTCTCGATGTGGAGGAGCAGCGGCTTTACGTTGAGCTCCTCCCGGATGGCAGAGCTTCTCACCCTATCTCTAAGGGAGAGCCCCGCCACCCGGCGGAGGAAACTCATTTCGGCCGCTTGTACCCGTGATCTTATCCTTTCGGTCATGACCCAAAGCTCATGACCATAGGTGAGGATGGGAACGTAGATCGACCGGTAAATTGAGAGCTTTGCCTTCCGGCTCAGCTCCTTCTTCACCACAACGGATCGATACAACGTCCGCATTACTGAAGACGCCGCACCGATCCGCCTGTCGATCTCACGATCCACTCTTCCCCCACTCGTGAACAAGACTCCTAGGTACTTGAACTCCTCCACTTGGGGCAGGGTCTCCTCCCCAACCCGGAGATGGCACTCCACCCTTTTCCGGGCGAGAACCATGGACTCGGACTTGGAGGTGCTGATTCTCATTCCGGTCGCTTCACACTCGGCTGCGAACCGATCCAGTGAGAGCTGAAGATCCCGGCCAGATGAAGCCATCAGGACTACATCATCTGCAAAAAGCAAAGACCTAATCCCGTGGCCACCAAACCGGAACCCCTCAACGCCTTGACTGCGCCTAGAAATTCTGTCCATAAAAGTTATGAACAGAATCGGTGACAAAGGACAGCCTTGGCGGAGTCCAACCTTCACTGGAAACGTGTCCGACTTACTGCCAGCAATGCGGACCAAGCTCTGACACTGATCATACAGGGAGCGGACTGCCACAATAAGACATTCCGATACCCCATACTCTCTGAGCACTCCCCACAGGACTTCCCGAGGGACACGGTCGAATGCCTTCTCCAAGTCCACAAAGCACATGTAGACTGGTTGGGCAAACTCCCATGCACCCTCAAGAACCCTGCCGAGAGTATAGAGCTGGTCCACAGTTCCACGACCAGGACGAAAACCACACTGTTCCTCCTGAATCCGAGGTTCGACTATCCGGCGAAGCCTCCTCTCCAGTACACCTGAATAAACCTTACCGGGAAGGCTGAGGAGTGTGATCCCACGATAGTTGGAACACACCCTCCGGTCCCCCTTCTTAAAGAGAGGGACCACCACCCCGGTCTGCCAATCCAGAGGTACCGCCCCCGATGTCCACGCGATGCTGCAGAGTCTTGTCAACCAAGACAGCCCCACAGCATCCAGAGCCTTAAGGAACTCCGGGCGGATCTCATCCACCCCCGGGGCCTTGCCGCCGAGGAGCTTTTTAACTACCTCAGCGACCTCAGCCCCAGAAATAGGAGAGTCCACTACAGATTCCCCAGGCACCGCTTCCTCAAAGAAAGACGTGTTGGTGGGATTGAGGAGGTCTTCGAAGTATTCCCTCCACCGATCCACAACACCCGCAGTCGAAGTCAGCAGAACACCATCCGCACCATACACGGTGTTGATAGTGCACTGCTTCCCCTTCCTGAGGCGCCGTATGGTGGTCCAGAATCGCTTCGAAGCCGTCCGGAAGTCGTTTTCCATGGCTTCCCCGAACTCTTCCCATGTCCGAGTTTTTGCCTCCGCGACCGCTAAAGCTGCACACCGCTTGGCCCGTCGGTACCCGTCTGCTGCCTCCGGAGTCCTATGAGCCAAAAGAACCCGATAGGACTCCTTCTTCAGCTTGACGGCATCCCTCACTGCTGGTGTCCACCAACGGGTTCTGGGATTACCGCCACGACAGGCACCAACAACCTTGCGGCCACAGCTCCAATCAGCCGCCTCGACAATAGAGGTTCGGAACATGGTCCACTCGGACTCAATGTCCCGCACCTCCCTCGTGACATGTTCAAAGTTCTCCCGGAGGTGTGAATTGAAACTCTCTCTGACAGGAGACTCTGCCAGACGTTCCCAGCAGACCCTCACAATGCGCTTGGGCCTGCCAGGTCTGTCCGGCATCCTCCCCCACCATCGCAGCCAACTCACCACCAGGTGGTGATCGGTAGAAAGCTCCGCCCCTCTCTTCACCCGAGTGTCCAAAACATAAGGCCGCAAATCCGATGACACAACTACAAAGTCGATCATGGAACTGCGGCCTAGGGTGTCCTGGTGCCAAGTGCACATATGGACACCCTTATGTTTGAACATGGTGTTTGTTATCGACAAACTGTGACGAGCACAAAAGTCCAATAACAAAACACCATTCGGGTTTAGATCCGGGCGACCATTCTTCCCAATCACGCCTCTCCAGGTTTCACTGTCGTTGCCAACATGAGCGTTGAAGTCTCCCAGTAGGACAAGGGAATCACCCGGAGGAGCACTTTCCAGTACTCCCTCGAGTGTACCCAAAAAGGGTGGGTATTCTGAACTGCTGTTTGGTGCGTAAGCACAAACAACAGTCAGGACCCGTCCCCCCACCCGAAGGCGAAGGGAAGCTACCCTCTCGTCCACTGGGTTGAACTCAAACGTACAGGCTTTGAGCCGGGGGGCAACCAGAATTGCCACCCCAGCCCGTCGCCTCTCACTGCCGGCAACGCCAGAGTGGAAGAGGGTCCAGTCCCTCTCGAGAGAACTGGTTCCAGAGCCCTTGCTGTGCGTCGAGGTGAGTCCGACTATATCCAGCCGGAACTTCTCTACCTCGCGCACTAGCTCAGGCTCCTTCCCCCCCAGTGAGGTGACGTTCCACGTCCCAAGAGCTAGCTTCTGTAGCCGAGGATCGGACCGCCAAGTGCCCTGCCTTCGGCTGCCGCCCAGCTCACAATGCACCCGACCTCTATGGCCCCTCCTAT
>NC_084612.1:28853487-29025987 GCF_033978795.1 Nerophis ophidion
ACCATGATGCGTGCAGTTTATCAAAGCAACAATGAAACAATCGGAAAATTCCTGTCGTATCAATTCCTAGATATGGTCGTAACTATACTAAATGCACTGGGCATAATAAACACAACATTATTAATATTGCTACTACGGATAATTTGATCAAAAACTCCCTAAAACAGCCCACTACCTATAATATAGTTTTTTTAAACATAAGATCATTGTCTCCCAAAACGTTATTAGTTAATGATATCATCAGAGACAACAATCTTAACGTCATCGGTCTCAGCGAAACCTGGCTTAAACAAAACGACTTTTTTGCGCTAAATGAGGCATGTCCTCTTAACTTTACACATTCGCATATTGCCCGTCCACTTAAAAGGGGTGGGGGGGTCGCACTAATATACAACGAAAACTTTAACCTTAGTCCTAACATAAATAATAAATATAAATCGTTTGAGGTGCTTACTATGAGGTCTGTCACACCGCTGCCTCTACACATGGTTGTTATCTACCGCCCCCCAGGGCCCTATTCGGACTTTATCAATGAATTCTCAGAGCTCGTTGCTGATCTAGTGACACACGCCGATAATATAATCATAATGGGGGACTTTAATATCCATATGAATACCCCATCGGACCCACCGTGCGTAGCGCTCCAGACTGTAATTGATAGCTGTGGTCTCACACAAATAATAAATGAACCCACGCATCGCAACGGTAATACGATAGACCTAGTGCTTGTCAGGGGTATCACCGTTTCCAAAGTTACGATACTCCCGTATACTAAAGTATTGTCCGATCATTACCTTATAAAATTCGAGGTTCAGACGCATGTTCGTCAAACTAATAATAATAATAACTGCTATAGCAGCCGCAACATTAATACGGCCACAACGACAACTCTTGCTTACCTACTGCCCTCGGTAATGGCACCATTCCCAAAGTATGTAGGCTCTATTGATAACCTCACTAACAACTTTAACGACGCCCTGCGCGAAACCATTGATAACATAGCACCGCTAAAGTTAAAAAAGGCTCCAAAAATGCGCACCCCGTGGTTTACAGAAGAAACTAGAGCTCAGAAATTATTATGTAGAAAGCTGGAACGCAAATGGCGCACGACTAAACTTGAGGTGCACCATCAAGCATGGAGTGATGGTTTGATAACTTATAAACGCATGCAAAACTTAGCTAAAACTAATTATTACTCAAATCTCATCCACCGTAATAAAAACGATCCTAAATTTTTGTTTAGTACGGTAGCATCGCTAACCCAACAAGGGACCCCTTCCAGTAGCTCAACCCACTCAGCTGATGACTTTATGCAATTCTTTAGTAAGAAAATTGAAGTCATTAGAAAGGAGATTAAAGACAATGTGTCCCAGCTACAACAGGGTTCTATTAACACAGATACGATGGTGCCCTCCAAAATAGTTTCTCTCGTTTTGAGGAAATTACATTAGAGGAATTGTTACAACGTGTAAATGGAATAAAACAGACAACATGTTTACTTGACCCTCTTCCTGGGAAACTGATCAAGAAGCTCTTTGTATTATTAGGTCCATCAGTGCTAAATACTATAAACTTATCACTCTCCTCGGGCACTGTTCCCCTAGCATTCAAAAAAGCGGTTATTCATCCTCTTCTTAAAAGATCTAACCTCGATCCTGACCTCATGGTAAACTACCGACCGGTGTCTCACCTTCCCTTTATTTAAAAAATCCTTGAAAAAATTGTTGCGGGGCAGTTAAATGAACATTTAGCGTCTAACAATCTATGTGATCGCAAAAATGACTAATGATCTATTGCTAACGATGGATTCTGATGCGTCATCTATGTTGCTGCTCCTCGATCTTAGCGCTGCTTTCGATACCGTCGATCATAATATTTTATTAGAACGTATCAAAACACGAATTGGTATGTCAGACTTAGTCCTGTCTTGGTTTAACTCTTATCTTACTAATAGGATGCAGTGTGTCTCCCATAACAATGTGACCTCGGACTACGTTAAGGTAACGTGTGGAGTTCCCCAGGGTTCGGTCCTTGGCCCTGCACTCTTCAGCATCTACATGCTGCCGCTAGGTGACATGATACGCAAATACGGTGTTAGCTTTCACTGTTATGCTGATGACACCCAACTCTACATGCCCCTAAAGCTGACCAACACGCCGGATTGTAGTCAGCTGGAGGCGTGTCTTAATGAAATTAAACAATGGATGTCCGCTAACTTTTTGCAACTCAACGCCCAAAAAAACGAAATGCTGATTATCGGTCCTGCTAGACACTAAACTCTATTTAATAATACAACTCTAACATTTGACAACCAAACAATTAAACAAGGCGACACGGTAAAGAATCTGGGTATTATCTTCGACCCAACTCTCTCCTTTGAGGCACACATTAAAAGCGTTACTAAAACGGCCTTCTTTCATCTCCGTAATATCGCTAAAATTCGCTCCATTCTGTCCACTAAAGACGCTGAGATCATTATCCATGCGTTTGTTACGTCTCGCCTCGACTACTGTAACGTATTATTTTCGGGTCTCCCCATGTCTAGCATAAAAAGATTACAGTTGGTACAAAATGCGGCTGCTAGACTTTTGACAAGAACAAGAAAGTTTGATCACATTACGCCTGTACTGGCTCACCTGCACTGGCTTCCTGTGCACTTAAGATGTGACTTTAAGGTTTTACTACTTACGTATAAAATACTACACGGTCTAGCTCCATCCTATCTTGCCGATTGTATTGTACCATATGTCCCGGCAAGAAATCGGCGTTCAAAGGACTCCGGCTTATTAGTGATTCCCGAAGCCCAAAAAAAGTCTGCGGGCTATAGAGCGTTTTCCGTTCGGGCTCCAGTACTCTGGAATGCCCTCCCGGTAACAGTTTGAGATGCCACCTCAGTAGAAGCATTTAAGTCTCACCTTAAAACTCATTTGTATACTCTAGCCTTTAAATAGACTCCCTTTTTAGACCAGTTGATCTACTGTTTCTTTTCTTTTTCTTCTATGTCCCACTCTCCCTTGTGGAGGGGGTCCGGTCCGATCCGGTGGCCATGTACTGCTTGCCCGTGTATCGGCTGGGGACATCTCTGCGCTGCTGATCCGTCTCCGCTTGGGATGGTTTCCTGCTGGCTCCGCTGTGAACGGGACTCTCGCTGCTCTCGCTGCTGTGTTGGATCCGCTTTGGACTGGACTCTCGCGACTGTGTCATGTTAGACCCGCTCGACATCCATTGCTTTCCTCCTCTCTAAGGTTCTCATAGTCATCATTGTCACCGACGTCCCACTGGGTCATTATTGTCACCGATGTCCCACTGGGTGTGAGTTTTCCTTGCCCTTATGTGGGCCTACCGAGGATGTCGTGGTGGTTTGTGCAGCCCTTTGAGACACTAATGATTTAGGGCTATATAAGTAAACATTGATTGATTGATTGATTGATATATATATATATATATATATATATAGATATATATATATATATATATATATATATATATCTATATATATATATATATATATATATTACACCTGTCATATTTAACGCGATAATAACTATAAGTTCTTATAATGGCTAATTGTTTTAATGCACGATTAACGAGTACGTGTCCGTTTTGATCCTCTGGCTGTTCCGTAGCGGGAGACACTTGGCAGCGTTCCTGAAGTATTGATGAGCCGCAAGCGGGAAAATAGGGAACAGAAATGGACAAAGAAAAGGGTATATTATGAAAATCAGGTCCAAAGCCATTACAAGTTGTTTTAATCTGACAAGAAAGGAATATTTTTCACTGTGACACAATTTCACTGTCTCAAGCTAATAACACTTTGCCGGCTTCAAAATAAAAGCGCTGTACTTTACATCCTGTTTAACTACATTAACAAAATAAAAAGGTCTTACATTAAGATCATGCTTTGTCGAAGATGTTATGTAATGTAATCTGTGATATTTGCACCTAAATAAATGCTAATACATTAATTGAATAATAAAAGGGGAGGAGGCGGGGGAGGATATTTTCTGGCTGGTTGGAATATTGTACAAATTATTTTGTAACATGTTTTTTTTGAGTCCACATTTATAAAATGTTTAGCAGGCTAAATATGACACTTTATAAATAAATAGAGAAGGTTAAAAATTCTGAATACCATTAACCTGTACAACATGTACTTTAACGCAAAGAAAATCAGAAGCATTTACTTAGTTAAACATATCCAATTTTATCACTCAATCAATCAAAATTTACTTATATTACTCTTAATCACAAATTTGTCAAAGGGCTGCACAAGCCACAAGACATCCAAGGCTCAGATCACACATCAGGGCAAGAAAAAAAAAACAATTTTACATTACATTACATAACATCTTTGCCAATCAAATAAGGATCTGAATGCTGAATTTCCCCCCAGGAATCAATAAAGTACTTTCAATTCTATTCTATGATCGTAACAGTCCATCCACATTTTGTCTTATAATGTGTGAAACTTGTATCCAAACATGGAAGTATAGCTCCTCCTCAAGTGAAGTGAGGTGAATTATATTTATATAGCACTTTTTCTCTAGTGACTCAAAGCGATTTACACAGTGAAACCCAATATCAATTTTTTTTACATTTAAACCAGTGTGGGAGGCACTGGGAGCAGGTGAGTAAAGTGCCTTGCCCAAGGGCACAATGGCAGTTACTAGGATGGCGGAAGCGGGGATCGAACCTGCAACCCTCAAGTTGCTGGCACAGCCGCTCTACCAACCGAGCTATACCGCCCCTCCTCTGAATACAAGTGCTTCTACTGTAGCAATACATATTGTGTATTCCTCCAAAATATAAAATCTGGCAAGACACATACTGCAGGCAATTTTTTTTGCACTGTAATTAAAAATCAACAAAAAGTATTCCCGGGCGCGGCCACCGCTGCTGCTCACTGTTCCCCTCATCTCCCAGGGGTTGATCAAGGGTGATGAGTCAAATGCAGAGAATAATTTCGCCACACCTTGTGTGTGTGTGTGACAATCATTAGTACTTTAAAGGCCTACTGAAACCCACTTCTACCCACCACGCAGTCTGATAGTTTATACATCAATGATGAAATATTAACATTGCAACACATGCCAATACGGCCTTTTTAGTTTACTAAATTACAATTTTAAATTTCCCGGGAGTTTCGTCTTGAAAACGTCGTGTAATGATGACGTGTACGCAAAACGTCACGGGTTTTAAGGAAATATGAGCGCTGCACACACACACAGCTAAGAGTCGTCTGCTTTAACGGCATAATTACACAGTATTTTGGAGATCTGTGTTGCTGAATCTTTTGCAATTTGTTCAATTAATATTGGAGAAGTCACAGTAGAAAGATGGAGTTGGGAAGCTTTAGCCTTTAGCCACACAAACACACGGTGTTTCCTTGTTTAAAATTCTCGGAGCTGAAACTTTATTATGGATCAGAGCGCGGTCAAGCAAACATGAATCACGACGGAATGTCAACCAGCAGGTTTTGGTGAGAAAATTGTGGTAAAAAGTCGCTTCTTACCGGAGAAAAGCTGAGCTTTTGCCGTCCATAAAGCTGCCGTCGACTCCCCTGACACATTGGCGTCAAGACCCCCGTGGACGTACACCTCCGACTATCAGGTACTATTTAACTCACTAAAACACTAGCAACACAATAAAAAGATAAGGGATTTCCCAGAATTATCCTAGTTAATGTCTCTAAAAAACATCGGAATCAGTCCCAATGCAATCGCCTTTTTTTACTTATTTTTTTTAACTTTTTTTTTTTTTTTATATTTATTCTTTTTTTCTAGTCCGTCACTATCAATATCCTCAAACAGGAATCTTTCATCCTTGCTAAAATAATGGGGAAATTGTCGTTTTCTCGGTCCGAATAGCACTCTCTGTTGGAGGCTCTCATTAAAAAAAATGTGAATATGTGAGGAGCCCCCACACGTGTGACGTCATCGTCTGCGACTACCGGTAGAGGCAGGGCATTTCTCTTAACACCGAAAGTTGCGAACTTTATCGTGGATGTTCTCTACTAAATCCTTTCAGCAAAAATATGGCAATATTGCAAAATGATCAAGTATGACATAGAATGGACCTGTATCCCCGTTTAAATAAGAAAATCTCATTTCAGTAGGCCTTTAACTTAACTTTAACTTTAAAAGCATGGTCATCCTTTTGTGTTGAGCTGTTTAAAAACAGCATAATGTTTAAAAACAGTAATATTAAAACAAATTAATTGTCCATTCATGGTGTTAAATTTGAAAAGGAAAAACTATATGTCAAGGTAGTGTACACCTAATAATGATGAACAATTATATCTATACATAGAAGACTAGATATGTAATAACTGTATATGCCTGCTAAGTGATAAAATAACTAAACATCCTTGATTTAATTTCCTTGCTTTCTAAAACCACATATTCTTGTGTCGTCTATTTACTCATTCATATATATATATCTATGGCTGAAATAGTTTTTCATAAATACAGATTGAGGCTTTATAGTAAGTTGTATCTGATTGCTTTATCAATTCAACAAACTAATCAATAGATTATTTGATTACAAAAATAACCAATACCTGTGGCGGCAGCCCCACTGTGAACCTAGGGGGCCGCACTACATATGCATGGAGGTCATTGCACAATAAATGCAACCTCAAACACTAGACTACACATTGAATTGGATTTCCTGTGGACGTGCTTTTCAATGCAGAAATCACATACGTTCTCTTTCGTACTCCTTTATAAATACTCAAATTTAAAAATCATAGCTTGTCCCATTACTTAAAGCTTTTTGTGTACAATCACACTAATCCCACAAGTTATAGTCTGATTTTTTGGTATATCAAGAGTATGTGTGTGCTAATATTAGAAGACCATTTTATCGGCCAGAGGCTCATCCTTGCCTTTTTCATCCACCCTGGCAGGGCTTTCTTCGGTCATATTTTTTGTCTTCGGATTTCCAAATTATCATATTTTTCTTGCCTAACAAGAAAACATTGAAACACATCTTGGAGCTTTTTCCAAGCAGTGCTGCAGAACACCAAGACCACCAGCAACTTGGCTTATTAGGGAATGGCAGCAGTGTTCCAAGTGGGGTCATAATGCCTGGCACAGGTTGTCCCTAACATAACCTTGTTAGGCATAGACGGATATTTAGAAATAATAAAAAAAACACATTTTGTTATCAAACACCTACAAAGCTCTCCCGACACCAATCATTTCTACATGGATGACTTATCAGTATCCTGTATTCCAGAATCTGTTATTTCCATAGCCCGACGGGTGCCGTAGCCTGTGGTGAATGGATGAGTTGTCCTGTGCAAGATGGCAGGGCTTTGTAGCCCCTAACGAATAACGTGCAGTCTGATGAATGACATTTGGGGTGCACCAGCGTCACTACTTCCATTAACTAAGCCTGTACACAACCTTGTCTTATTGAACCATGGCTTTCAGCTATTAGCCTGATGCATGACACAGTTGCTCTATGTTACGGTTTAAAAAGGGGATATTTATCTTAGCTGGCTTTTACAGACATAATGAAAACAGGGAAATGAAATGCACAACCAAAGTGTAATAGAAACAACTATGGTGGAAAGACCAGATTTAAATGCTCTGAAGGTCATTTTATTTTGGAACTGAAAAATATTGTTTTCAAATATATTTCTCAGAGGTTAAGTGAAAACTTGTAAATCTAAACATTATCTTTAATAGACATGGCAATATTTGGACACCTCACAATTTCATTTCTATTCAGGGGCTATGATCTGATTATGAATCAATTAATAATCCATCTTGAATTATCATATAGTAATAGTAGTAATTAATGTATGTTAAAACGTATTGCTTTATTTCCAGCTTTCGGATGTGATTGCCCTTAGCGTAGATAGATCAATTCTTAAACCCATCGCGATCGTGAAATTGGCATTTTGGAATTGATGAAAAAATGCCCAAACATTGAATATTAATGTATGTTATAGTAAATCAGATGGTTCTTAAATATAAATCCTCAACTTCCCCGCTTTCGGACCTGGACCTCAGGAAGTCTCTCTCCAGCCCCACGGATCTCGTTTGTATCACGGACCTCTTTTGCCTCGCCCCTTTGGACTTGTTTGCTTTCACAATCAACATGCAGTTTCCACAACCTCTGGTAAATCCTATCTGGTTAAATTCTACACATAACCTCGCATGCACACACATGATAGCATACACACTACGTATTCATCAAAAGCTTAATAAAACCCGTTGTGCTAGACCTCCTGCTGTCGTGCTGTCTCTTTTCCCCTTCGTCGTACTCAACATAAATGCTGTAAATTAGTATTACATTACTTCATCAAACTACTGTAGTTGTTAAAGTTAAGTTAAAGTACCAATGATTGTCACACACACACTAGATGATTTAACCCCCAATTCCGACCCTTGATGCTGAGTGCCAAACAGGGCGGTAATGAGTCCCATTTTTATAGACTTTAGTATGACTCGGCCAGGGTTTGAACTCACAACCTACCGATCTCAGGGCGGTCACTCACTACAGCACATTTTTAACATGTGACATGAATTTTAGATAAGAAATATTGTACAAAACTGCACTTGTTTTGATTTTTGCCTATTGTTCACAATAGTTTTGAAAGAAAAGAACACACATTTTTTTTTTATGGGGGGGTTAAAGATGATAAAAATCACTTGGAAGATGCAGCTAATGGAGTCGCCGTTGTAGCCTTCACAGCTCTCTAAAACAACTTCTAAACCCTCCAACGTTTTATACACACTGCAAGTATATATATAATGTAATAATAGACATGTTCGTAACAATATGTAATATGTACAATATGTAGCATATTTTGATCATTTTACTCTCTTAGCGCATTTGATTCCGTTTCCATAGCGGCGCACGTCTGACTTCTGACAACAAGTGTGTGTTCTTTCTTCCGGATACAAAACGTGGGTGTGTGTTCTAATTGCAGATTCAGTAACAAACGAGGAAGACGACTGTGGAGAGGCGGAGCCGACGGGCCGACAGTGGGATAGGACAAATCGTCGTCCTACCCAAGATGGCGGCCAGGAGGCAGAGTATGCAGCGGAATGGAGAGGTGGGGCGCGCCTAGAGTGCCGCTGCAGCGATCAGAACCAGGTGCGTAATTCACACACCTGCTCTCAATCTGTGCATCTCCTCCTGTTGTATAAAAGGAGAGACGGAGGAGCAATCGGGGCAGAAGAAGTAGGAGAACCACCAGACGAACGAGCTGAGCAAGCCGAGACGAACGATGAGCCCCCGAAGAAGACGGAGTCACCGGCGACCGAAAGGCCGGCCGAGTCGAGCAGCACAGGAGGAAGCGCTGGAAATCGGTGCGACGACTGGGAAACAAACTAGTTTATTGGAAGAATAAACGAGAGTCAAACCTGCTCCGCGATGTCTTTCATCAATAGTCCATGCAACCCGCACGATGGCGGCTGGAAGCCGATCACAGTGGAGCCCGGCGCGGGAGGACCATCGGATGCGGGGACGGACAACTTCATCTGGGACCCTTTCGCGAAGTTCAGCAAGCTGGCGGAGGAAAAGCTTCAATATACCCAGCTTCTGCAAACACTGGTGGACCAAATGGGGGAAGGCGGCTAGTGCCCCCCAAAGAAGAAGTCGTGGAGAATGCGAGTGAAGCCTGGGCTGAAACTTCCGACTTAGAAAGAGGGGCTGGGCAGGGTGCAGTGGCGTCTGCAGACCAGCAGGGCAAGCTGTCGGCCAAGGAGAGGGGGGACGAGTTTGCCTTGCTAGATGAGGATGATAATGATAATGATTGATGATGATGAAGATGGCGGTGCAGAGGAGGCGCCCGCTGCTGAAGACACAGATGCACAGCCAGTAAAGCGTGCAGCTGAAAAAGTTAAAGAAGAAAAAGTGGAGGAAACTTAAGAAATTGAGAAAGAAAAATAAATAATTGAAGAAATTCTGGAAGATAATGAAGAAGAAGAAGATGATGAAGATGAAAAAGATATTAAAAATGAAAAAGAAGTCGAAAAAACTAAAACAATTGAGAAAGAAGAAGAAATAATTGAAGAAGTTCTGGAAGATGATGAAGATGAAGATGAAGATGAATAATAAATTGAAGATGAAGAAGAAGTTGAAGAAACTCAAGAAATTGAGAAAGAAGAAGAAATAATTGAAGAACTTTTGGAAGATGATGAAGACAAACAAGATGATGAAGATGAAGAAGAAATTGAAGATGAAGACGATGCTGAAGGAATTCAAGAAATTCAGAAAGAAGAAGAAATAATTGTAGAAGTTCTGGAAGATGATGAAGATTAAGAAGAAACTGAAGGTGAAGAAGAAGTTGAAGGAACTCAAGAAATTGAGAAAGAAGAAGAATCAATTGAAGAAATTCTGGAAGATGATGAAGATGAAGAAGAAATTGAAGATGAAGACGAAGTCAAAGAATCTCAAGCAATTAAAAAAGAAGAAGAAATAATTGAAGAAATCCTGGAAGATGGTGACGATGAAGAAAATGATAAAGATGAAGAAGAATTTGAAGAAACTCAAAAAATTGAGAAAGAAGAAGGAATAATTGAATAAATTCGTGAAGATGATGAAGATGAAGAAGAAGTTGAAGATAAAGAAAATGATGGAGATGAAGAAGAAGTTGAAGAAACTCAAGAAATTGAGAAAGAAGATGAAATACTTAGAGAAATTCAAGAAAAGGACAAAGAAGAAGTCACGAGGACAAAGAAAAAGTTAAACAAGAAGAAGTGGAAGGAACTCAGGAAATTGAGAAAGTAGAAGAAATACTTGGAGAAATGCAAGAAAGGGACAAAGAAAAAGTCAAAGAGGACAAGGAAAAAGTCAAAGAAATTGAAGTACGAGAAGATAAAGAAGACAAAGAAAAAGACAAAGACAAAGATCACAGGCGGCCGAGGCGTTTTTTTCGCCGCTCCTTTAAAAAAAAAAAAGGGGATGGGGGGTGGGGGGGTAGGCTTAACCGGACTGAATCCCGTCTTGAGTTTGGCGATGGAGATCTGTGGTGAGGTGGAGCCGACGGATAGGACAAATCGTGGTCCTACCCAAGATGGCGGCCAGGAGGCGGAGTATGCAGCGGAATGGAGAGGCAGGGCGCGCCTGGAGTGCCGCTGCAGCGATCAGAACCAGGTGCGTAATTCACACACCTGCTCTCAATCTGTGCATCTCCTCCTGCTGTATAAAATGGGAGAAGGAGGCGCAATCGGGGCAGAAGAAGTAGGAGCCCTCGAGGAAGACGGAGTGACCGGCGACCGAAAGGCCAGCCGAGTCGAGCAGCAGAGGAGGAAATGCTGAAAATCGGCGCAACCGACTGGGACACAAACTGGTTTATTGAAAGACTAAACGAGAGTCACACCTGCTCCGTGATGTATTTCATCAATGGTCCATGCAACCCACACGATGGCGTCTGGAAGCCGTTCACAACGACTATTTTGGACAAATGAGGATTCCCCACCTTATCTTTTTGAATCTGAATTTATGAAGGATGAACTACTGCATCTAGAACCCAGCAAGAAGGAAGAGTGAGATGTTGGAGCAGACAGAAACCGAGAGTGAGATGAAAGTAAACTGGAGCTGAAAAATGTGGAACTTGAAGCCAAGCTATAAATGGAGTGCTTACCCATAATTAACCGTGAAAAATGTCCCTGGACAGCTGGACCAAACAGACAACTGTCCATCAAGTGAGTCACACTTTATATTGATCATGATACACACAGCACATCATGTGTGTATCATGACAGATACAGTAGCATACAGCATCTGGCTAGCTGTGTACAAACAAAACATGAAATCACATTGTGTTGTGCATTACAACTTTAAACACGTTTCATGCTAATGCAGAAGCTAGTTTATCTATGGCTGTAGTTAGCTTCAACGGCTAATACCTAAGCACGGCGATGTGTTAGTACGCTAGAAAAATAGATCCTCATTGTTCGCTTTTATAGTAGCAATGCTGCTACAGTTTGGTGATTATACAGGTTACGGAAGATAATGAAGTATTGTTGGTGTTTTTTGAATGAATTTTGAAAGTGATTTAAAGGTAGAATTGATTGTACAGCTAAATTGTAAATGTTAGAAAGCTAAAAAAAACAAAAAGAAAACAAAAAACATTTTGTCTTCTTGCCTTTCATAAGGATTGTGAACGATAGGCAACATTCCAAAAAAGTGCAATTCCCCTTTAAGTACGCTGATATTTCACATGTTAATTTAAAGTTAAAGTACCAATGATTATCACACACACACACACTAGGTGTGGCAAAATTATTTTCTGCATTCGACCCATCACCCTTGATCCCCCCGTGGAAGTTGAGGGAGCAGTGAGCAGCAGCTGAGGCCGCGCACCGGATATTAAAATGTAATATCGAAAATTATTGGTATCGGTTTCAAAAGTAAAATATATGACTTTTTAAAACGCAGCTGTGTACACGGACGTAGGGAGAAGTACAGAGCGCCAATTAACCTTAAAGCCACTGCGTTTGTGTGCCGGCCCAGTCGCATAATATCTACGGCTTTTCACACACACAAGTGAATGCAATGCATACTTGGTCAACAGCCATACAGGTCACACTGAGGGTGGCCATATAAACAACTTTAACACTGTTACAAATATGCGCCACACTGTGAACTCACACCAAACAAGAATGACAAACACATTTCGGGAGAACATCCGCACCGTAACAGAATATAAACACAACAGAACAAATACCCAGAATCCCTTGCAGTACTAACTCTTCCTGGACGTTACAATATACCCCCCCCCCAACACACCCCCAACCTCAACCACCTCCATGCTCTCTCAGGGAGAGCATGTCCCAAATTCCAAGCTGCTGTTTTGAAGCATGTTAAAAAAATAACGCACTCTGTGACTTCAATAATAAATATGGCAGTGCCATTTTGGCATTTTTTTTCCCATAACTTGAGTTTATTTATTTTGGAAAACCTTGTTACATTTTTTAATGCATCAAGTGGGGCATCAAAACAAAATTAGGCATAATAATGTGTTAATTCCACGACTCTATATATCGGTATCGGTTGATATCGGAATCGGTAAATAAGAGTTGGACAATATTGGAATATCGGATATCGGCAAAAAAGCCATTGTCGGACATCTCTAGTTGTAATACAATGATTAATTCCAACTGCAACAACACTCTCTTTCTCCCATTGTTTGCCTGCAAGAAAGAAAGCTTAATTGAGAGTTTTTCAGCAGTTTTCCACTGATTGACGTCCAGTCGCACATTCAAGTCTGATAAAGAGCTTTAAAGGGGAACATTATCACCAAACCTATGCAAGCGTCAATATATACCTTGATGTTGCAGAAAAAAGACCATGTATTCTTTTAACCTATTTCCGAACTTTAAACGGGTGAATTTTGGCAAATTAAACGCATTTCTGTTTATCGGTCTTTTAGCGATGACGTCAGAACGTGACGTCACCGAGGTAACACACCCGCCATTTTCATTTTCACATTACAAACACCGGGTCTCAGCTCTGTTATTTTCCATTTTTTCGACTATTTTTTGGAACCTTGGAGACATCATGCCTCGTCGGTGTGTTGTCGGAGGGTGTAAAAACACTAACAGGGATGGATTCAAGTTGCACCACTGGCAAGAAATCTGCCGCCAGACCCCCATTGAATGTACCAAAGTCTCTTCAAATTTGACCGGCGATGCTAAGACAGACATGGCACAGAGATGTATGGATAACCTGCAGATGCATTTGCAACGATTAAGTCAACGAAATCACAAAGGTGAGTTTTGTTGATGTTGTTGACTTATGTGCTAATCAGACATATTTGGTCACGGCATGACTGCCAGCTAATCGATGCTAACATGCTACGCTAATCGATGCTAACATGCTATTTACGCTAGCTGTATGTATATTTGAAACTAGATACCCACATTTAATGCGAAACAAACACTTACCAATCAACGGATTTAAGTTGCTCCAGTGTCACAAGATGCAAAAGTCCTGATCGTTTGGTCCGCACATTTTACCGGCGATGCTAATAAGGCAGCCACTTCATTAGGTACACCCATGCTATGGCCGAATAGCGTCAATAGCTATTCGCTCAATTGCTTCAATTTCTTCTTCAATTTCGTTTTTGCTATCTGCCTCCATACTCCGACCATCTGTTTCAATACATGCGTAATCTGTTGAATCGCTTAAACCGCTGAAATCCGAGTCTAAATCCGAGCTGATGTCGCTATATCTTGCTGTGGTAACCGACATGTTGTTTGTATTGGCAGCACTGTATGACGTCAAAGGGAAATGGATATTGATTTCGAAGACAACGAAAATAAGACACTTTAAAGCTGTATTTAGGGATATTTCGGGACCGGTAAAATTTTGAAAAAAACTTCAAAAAATACAACAAGCCACTGGGAACTGATTTTTATTGTTTTTAATCCTTTTGAAATTGGGATAATGTTCCCCTTTAAAAGCGGGGAGTCGAGTCTAATAATGTAGAAAAGGCAGTCTGGACCAAAAAGTCCAAAGCAACATTTTTATCAAAGTCCACCTCTGCTGACAATTTAGAGTATAAGTGAATGATGATTAGACTGAAGACAACCTTGTCTGCTTAGACTTGCCATCGTCTGAATTTCCAAAGCACAGATCTAAACTTGTGTGCACGTGTTAATGGGAACACAATGAAGAGTGAGTTCCTCTTTGAAAAACCGCCACATTTCAATAAGAAAACGCTCTTTCATGTGGGATTATCACAGGATGTTGAAGAAAGATTTTGATGTTCATTGAGCCACAGGGGACAAGTTTGGAGGTAATTGCAGTGAATACAATGTTTTTAATTAAAAGTAACAGTCTGACAATCAGACCAGATTGGGATTTTGTTTTTGCCATTTCTTTATGCTCTCCCCCTCTCATTTTCTCTCCACTGCAGGACAGATTGCGGGAGTCCCGTTGTTTTATTTTAATTAGGGTAGTGATGTAATTGGCCGACTCCATGCTGCTGGGTTCAGTTTAGCAGTGTTGAGGAGTGTGTGCATGTGGTTGAATGTATGCTGCCGATATGACTTTGAAAAGAGAATAACATAGTTGTTAGTAGGTCAGTATGCACGATTACATAAATATTTGTTGAGGACTTTGGAAAAGAATAACACATGATACATAAAACTGTGGCGCATCCAGATAAAAAGGTGCGGATAGAACCATTTGTATCTTCTTTTTGCCATTTTAGATACATTGCAATATACATAATCCATCCATTTTCTATAAAAAAAGATAAATTATTGATACTTTGCAGTTGAGTAAATAAATTACTCCACAGCCAGTGCATAAGAAAATACCGTAAGTTGCTCTTATGCACCACTGTCTTTGTTGTGTTGATTAAATGACACATAGGCATAATTAGCAACTGTTGTGACTACAAAGGTCAGTCATCACATGAGGTGTTTCAAGTCAATGGATACTGTAAAATTAGAAGAGAGAAATCGTTTAACCCCTTAAAGGAATAATTGTTTAGCCTAAACCCCGTTTCAGCCACACCAAACCATCATTTGAAGGCCTACAGAAATGATATTTTCTTATTCAAACGGGGATAGCAGGTCCATTTTATGTGTCATACTTGATCATTTTGCGATATTGCCATATTTTTGCTGAAAGGATTTAGTAGAGAACATCGACGATAAAGTTCGCAACTTTTGGTCGGGAATAAAAAAGCCTTGCCTTTACCGGAAGTAGCAGACGATGTGCACGTGACGTCACTGGTTGTAGGGCTCCTCACATCCTCACATTGTTTATAATGTGAGCCTCCAGCAGGAAGACCTTTTTGGACCGAGAAAGCGACAATTTCCCCATTAATTTGAGCGAGGATGAAAGATTCGCGGATGAGGAAATTTAGAGTGACGGACTAGGAAAAAAAAAAGTTGAAGAAAAAGGCGATTGCATTGGGAGCGATTCAGATGTTTTTAGACACATTTACTAGGATAATTCTGGGAAATCCCTTATCTTTCTATTGTGTTGCTAGTGTTTTAGTGAGTTAAATAGTACCTGATAGTCGGAGGGGTGTGTCCACAGGTATGTTGACGCCAGTCTCTGAGGGAAGTCACGGCAGCTGCAGCAGGACAGAAACTCCGCTGATCTCCGGTAAGAGGCGACTTATTTCCACAATTTTGTCACCGAAAACTGCCGGTTGACATGTAGTCGTGATCCATGTTCGCTTGACCGCTCTGATCCATAGTAAAGCTTCACCTCTGGGAATTTTAAACGAGGAAACACTGTGTGTTTGTGTGGCTAAAGGCTAAAAGCTTCCCACCTCCACCTTTCTACATTGACTTCTCCATTATTAATTGAACAAATTGCAAAAGATTCAGCAACACAGAAGTCCAAGATACTGTGTAATTATGCGATGAAAAGAGACGACTTTTAGCTGTGTGTGGTGCTGGGCTAAAATGTCCCCTCCAACCAATAACGTCACAAACACGCGTCATCATTCCGCGACGTTTTCAACAGGAAACTCCACGGGAAATTTAAAATTATAATTTAGTAAACTAAAAAGGCTGTATTGGCATGTGTTGCAATGTTAATATTTCATCATTGATATATAAACTATCAGACTGCGTGGTGGGTAGTAGTGGGTTTCGTAGGCCTTTAAGGTTCCTCTCCTCGTACACATTTTTACCCATCAACCGTGTATTTCTAAAATCTATGGAACTTAGCTTTGTATGGACTCATTGATCGTTTACAAAGTGAGTTCGGAGAGAAAGTAACGCCAGAAAGACCTCGCCCACCCAGGAAGTGACCCCAGAAAGACCGCGCACCACACAGGAAAAGACATCTGAAAGAACGCGCCACAGTCAGCTTCATAACAATGGATCATCCAGACATGCCCGTGTTTCTCTTTCTTCTACATGAACAGGCGCTTTTGAAAATCACAAATCAATACCTTAAGACAGTGGCTCTCAAATGGGGGTATGCGTACCCCTTGGGGTACTTGAAGGTATGCCAAGGGGTACGTAAGATTTTTTTTACAAATATTCTAAAAATAGCAATAATTAAAAAAAAATCCTTTGTAAATCTATTTATTGAATGATACTTCAACAAAATATGAATGTAAGCTCATAAACTGTGAAAAGAAATGCAACAATGCAATATTCAGTGTTGACAGCTAGATTTTTTTTTGTGGACATGTTCCATAAATATTGATGTTAAAGATTTCATTTTTTGTGAAGAAATGTTTAGAATTAACTTCATGAATCGAGATGGATCTCTATTACAATCCCCAAAGAGGGCACTTTAAGTTGATGATTACTTCTGTGTAGATACTTTTATTTATAATTGAATCATTTGTTTATTTTTCAACAAGTTTTTAGTTACTTTTATATATTTTTTCCCCAAATATTTAAAAAAAAGACCACTACAAATGAGCAATATTTTGCACTGTTATACAATTTAATAAATCCGAAACTGAAGTCATAGTGCTGTATTTTACTTCTTTATCTCTTTTTTTTCAACCAAAAATGCTTTGCTCTGATTAGAAGGTACTTGAATAAAAAAAAATGTTCACAGGCGGTACATCACTGAAAAAAGGTTGAGAACCACTCCCTTAAGAGAAGGAAACGGGCGATTGCAGCTATTTCGGATACAAGATGGCAAGAAAACTTTGAAATGTCCGGGTCAGTTGTGAGTCGATTTACCCAAAAACTTGGTCCCTTCCTCCGGTGGATGTGATACAGGCAGTGTGTGACTATAAATATTGCTTTATTTATTTTGAAAATTATTTTGTTTAAAGATTATATGCAATCTGTTGTTGTGTTCCCTAATTTTCAGTGTACATTAATGAAGGTGTGTGTTGCTGAGCCCGACCTGGACATAATCTGGACTGGACCTGGTTTTAAGTACCCTTTCAACAATCTAATTTCATTGACAACCTGGTCTGGTGAAAATAAGGTCCATCCATCCATTTAATTTCTACCGCTTGTCCTTTTCGGTGTCGCGGGGGGTGCTGGAGCCTATCCCAGCTGCATTCGGGTGGAAGGCGTTGTCCACCCTGGACAAGTAGCCACCTTATCACAGGGCCAACACAGATAGACGGACAACATTTACACTCACAATCACACACTAGAGCCAATTTAGTGTTGCGAATCAACCTATCCTCAGGTCTTTTTTTTTTTTTTTTTTAATAAAATATAATAAAATAAGATGAATAAATAAAAAACATTTTCTTGAATAAAAAAAAAGTAGAACAATATAAAAACAGTTACATAAAAAGATAATATCTAATGAAAATGAGTGAAATTAACTGTTAAAGGTTTGTACTATTAGTGGACCAGCAGCACACACAATCATGTCTGCTTCACGGACTGTATCCCTTGCAGACTGTATTGTTCTATATTGTAGGAACCAGAATATTAATAACAGAAAGAAACAACCCCTTTTGTGTGAATGAGTAGGAATGAGTGTTAATGGGGGACGGAGGTTTTATGGGTTGGTGCACTTATTGTATGTGAATCTTGCATTTTTTATGTTGATTTAATATAAAAATAAAAATAATGATAATAAAAACATTGCTTTATGGGTGTGACTATGAAATGGCCAGGCAGCATGCATGATTCCTGCATCTTTGCTAACTCTGCCATTAGCACGTAGCTGGAAGATGGAACCCCCCCAAACAACTGCTGGAAGATGAAGAGCCGGGCTCTTTTTTTATTTTGGGTGACCGAGCTTATCCCCTGACGCCATATCTCATAAAAGAATACCCCAACGGAGGAGTCAACCAACAACAACAATACTTTAGGTATTCTCTGTCTAGATTAATTGTTGTAATGGTTGTAAAATGTTCTTTATCACATTGTCTACTTTCTCATGTCAATTAAAGATTTGATTAATTCATGATGGCTCAGGTGTGATTCACTTCAATGGGGCCCCACAGCACCCTACATTACAGTTCATTGAAATACCACAACACTGGATATTTAAAAACGTGCACACAAAACACAGCAAACAATATGTAAAATGCAAAGCAAACTATTTACAATATAGCTGTTGCAATCCGCTGTTCGGATCTTTACATATTCTTGTTTATTGTTCCTTTTTGGTATCACTCTGTTGTTTGACGTCCTTATTTCCTGTTTAGTCCGTCACCATGGTAGCTCATTAGTTCACCTGCTCCTTGCTATCCACGCACACCTGTTTCTTGTAATAACCTCCCTTATTTAAGATGGGCCCTTTTCGTTGTTCATCCTGGGTTCCTAATTTGCCTTCGTGCTACAAGTGACGACTGCTTCGTATATATTTTCTAGCTAGCTTACACGCTACACCTTTGTTTTATTCTAGCTCTCATGCTAATGGTTTGTTTTCCCTTTTGTGTGCCTTCGTGCCAAGTTTAGTGTTTTTCTGTGTATTATTCCTAGCCTCCATGCTAGCGCCTTGTGTTTGCTTTTTGCTGTTTAGCTCAAGTGTTTTGTTCCTTTGCCCTTTACTGTATTAGTTAAATAAATACATTATATCTTACCTTTGCTGTGTTCTTGCTGACGCATCCTTGGAAGAACAAACCCGGCATCGCTATGCCACACCGCCGTTACAATAGCTCTTTTAAATAACAACTTCACAGTGAAGTGAAGTCATCTACTGGACAGCTTGGAGCAGATGGACGTTCAGGTGGATTTTTTTTATTTTTCAATTTTTTTTTTCCGCGCATGCTTACTAGGTAGCGTTGCGCGGGCAGATGGAGAGGGGGGGCGTAGGTCTTAAACGGCAGCATTGTTGTGTGTGGACACAGATAAGGTAAGGTGTGATTTACCCTGGATAACCTTATCCGGCTTAGTGTGAACAGGGCCTAAGATACTAACGACAATATGTGTTTGAGAATGTGCTTACCTTGTTTTGTACTGCGGCTTTTGCAGCTGACTTGTGTGTTGCTTCTGCTCACACCCGGCGTGCTTTTTATCTAGGTGAGCAGCATTTAGTTCCTCTTTTACACTCATTATCGTTACATTGTGCAAACAATATCGCAGGCCGGTCGGTGCCTTTCCACGGGCCATTTATTTAACCACGTGTCACACTCCATAAATAAAACAAGATTAGATAGATCGTTGGAATGCTGCTTTCTTTCTTTTTAAGTTGTCAAAAAAGGTAGCTTAGATTGTTTTCTTATGAACGAATTCCTTGATATTATCGTGATTGTTTACATGTATTTCTTGATAGATTTATGTTCAGATTTCTAGCATTGAACTCACCCGTGACCCTGAACAGGATAAGAAAATAATATATGGTTAGATTATTTCCAGATGCTCGGAAAAAATGTGAACGAGAATGAAATTAAATCACTAAAATCGCAATATTGCTTGATTTGTTGAGAACCAAATAACTAATTCAAATCCACAGAAGACGGTCATCAGGGTTCCCCAAAATGTTTGACTCAGGGATGACATTTGGGTTAAAAGAATTTGGCGGGGTTGTGTGTGTATATATATATAGAGATATATATATATATATATTTTTTTTTTTTTTTTTTTTTGTCTTGTCCCCACACAATTTCCACCTCCATCCATCCATTTTCTACCGCTTATTCCCTTTTTGGGGTCGCGGGACAATTTCCACCTCTGTGTTCCAATTTCTTCTTTTTTAAGAAAAAAGTCCATGTCATAAAACCAACTAATTTAGCTGAACTGCACCAATTTTGTCAAGAAGAGTGGTCAAAAATTCAACCAGAAGCTTGTGGATGGCTACCAAAAGTGCCTTATTGCAGCGAAACTTGCCAATGGACATGTAACTAAATATTAACACTACTGTATGTATACTTTTGACCCAGCAGATTTGGTCCCATTTTCAGTAGACCCACAATAAATTCATAGAACCAAACTTCATGAATGTTTTTTTGTGACCAACAAGTATATAATCCAATAACTTTATCACAATAAATAAGAGTTGCAGAAATTTTTGGAAACTCAAGATAGCCATTACATTATGTTCTTTACAGGTGTATGTAAACGTTTGACCACAACTGTATAGATGTGTGTATATAAATGTATTCACGTTCGTTCATATGGCTCTAAATATCAGAGATGTACTTTGGCACAAGACTATAAAAAGAGTTGTATACAGGAAGAGCTGTTTTAAAGTCTCTTCTCTTAGCAACAGGAAGCCAGCATGCTAAAGTTGTTTGCTTAGCTTTTTAGCTATTTTTATATGTTCAAACCTACTAAACCCAAAACAAGTGAAGTTGGCACGTTGTGTAAGTCGTAAATAAGAACAGAATACAATGATTTGCAAATCATTTTCAACTTATATTTAATTGAATGGACTGCAAAGACAAGATACTTAATGTTGAAATGTTTTGGTATTTTTTGCAAATATTAGCCCATTTGGAATTTGATGCCTGCAACATGTTTCAAAAAAGCTGGCACAAGTGGCAAAAAAGACTGACAAAGTTGAGGAATGCTCATCAAACACTTATTTGGTACATCTCACAGGTCAACAGGCTAATTGTGAATGACTGAGCATTTAATGGATGCTGCTTTTATACCCAATCATACCCAAACAAGGATGTGGCGAGGGTCACCCCTTTGTGAACAAATGCCTGAGCAAATTGTTTAAGAACAACATTTCTCAACCAATGCAAAGAATTTAGGGATTTCACCATCTATGGTCCGTAATATCATCAAATGGTTCAGAGAATCTAGAGAAATTACTGCACATAAGCAGCAAGGCTGAAAACCAACATTGAAGGTCCGTGACCTTCGATCCCTCAGGCGGTACTGCATCAAAAACCGACATGAGTGTGTAAAGGATGTCACCACATGGGCTCAGGAAAACTTCAAAAAAACACTGTAATTAACTACAGTTTGTTGCTACATCTGTTAGTGTAAGTGCAAAGCGAAAGCTATCTATCAACAACACCCAGAGCCGCAGGACTCATCTAAAACGGACTGATGCAAAGTGTAAAAGTGTTCTGTAGTCTGACGAGTCCACATTTCAAATTGTTTTTGGAAACTGTGGACGTTGTGTCCTCTGGAACAAAGAGGAAAAGAACCATCCGGATTGTTACAGGCGCAAAGTTCAAAAGCCAGCATCTGTGATGGTATGGGGAACTCCTTCAACCTTACTGCCCCACTCGATCCCTAAGATCAGCTAATCAGCTGCTATGACGGTCCCTGACACAAGGCTGAAGCTTAGAGGTGACAGAGCTTTCGCTACTGCTGCTCCCAAGCTCTGGAACAACATACCTGAGTGTTAGACAAGCCTCCTCTTTTCCTGTTTTTAAATCTCTCTTAAAAACATACTTTTATTCCTTGGCTTTTAACACTAAGTGATATTCATCCTGCAATGGCGCCTCATTATACACCTGCTGTGAACCTGCTTTTATGTTTTTATGTTTTATTTATTCATTTTTGTTCATGTTCTGTCTGTGTTGTGTTGTTTGCTCGGTATTCGTATTATCTTTTAACCTGTCAATTGCACAGCACTTTGGCTACCCCTGTGGTAAATTTCAAATGTGCTTTATAAATAAAGTTGATTTGATTTGATTTAATTACTGACCGAAGCATGGGTAACTTACACATCTGTGAAGGCACCGTTAATGCCGAAAGGTACATACAGGTTTTGTATGTTGTATGTTGCCATCCAAGCAACGTCCATGGACGCCCCTGCTTATTTCAGCAAAACAATGCCAAGCCACTTGTTACAACAATGTGGCTTCGTAGTAAAAGAGTGCGGGTACTAGACTGGCCTGACTATAGTCCAGACCTGTCTCCCATTGAAAATGTGTGGCGCAATATGAAGGGTAAAAAACGACAACAGAGACTGTTGATTGACTTAAGCTGTACATCAAGCAAGAATGGGAAAATATTCCACCTGAAAATCTTCCAAAATTGGTATCCTCAGCCCTGCGATGAGGTGGTAACTTTTGTCCAAGGTGTACCCCGCATTCCGCCCGATTGTGGCTGAGATAGGCTCCAACAAGTGCAACTGTAATTATTTGCACAAAGGTGTTAACATTGTATTTCCATGGCATATTGCATTGTAACTAGTTCCATAGCAGTCTATATCCTGTTCTTCCCTTATCTCATTGATCTCATCTCATACTGTATGTGTGTTGATGTGTGCGTAAACATGAAAAACATAACTACATGAAAATAACAAGGAATAGAGTTGTAGTTTTTAGATTTCACGGCCCTATGGAATATGTACCCATATTCTTTATATAGTATGCATTATAACTGACCTTTATTTGACTATGTTTGTCTTTTTGTAGGTGGCTAAAATATGTGGTGCAGCTGACCACCGTATAACGTTACGTTACCGTGTGTGATACATTGACTAACGTAACATTTTGAGTGGGTACCTCATGCACATGCAACCCTGCTTAAAAAAAACACTTGACAAAAAGTATGAATAAGGTAGCGAACTGCAGTGGACGCAATAGATTGTCGTGTTTGCAATGACGTTATAGCCATAGACATTTTATAAGTAGACGCAGCATTGGCTGCTGTGACGTGAGCAATTTGGCCGCCATCTTGAAGTGGTGAGTAGGAGCCGGCAAGCAGCCTAAACTGACAGTTGACAGGTAGAAAACAAAGATGCTGGGCTGGTGTTTAGCGTTTTCCTGCTTTAATGAGTGGACTGTTGAAAATAGGAATCGGGGGATTCCTTTTCACAAGTAAGATTGAACATTAACATGGCTGTATTTTGTGAAAAGAATATTACCACAGAGTTGAAAGGAACAAAGATCTTCAATTTGTACGTGAAAATCACAAAGAAATCTTCTGGGGGAGGATGACGCCTCTACAAGTATTTGGTTTACAAACTTTCAGCCCCACCTAAAACAAAATTCACCAGCCGCCACTGATTATGATGCATTTTCATTTTAGGCAAAGTATGAGACAATACTTTCTTAACAGTATAATTGTAACCGGAAATAAGTCTTCAAGTAACAATATTCAGATACTAACATTGTTGGGTAAGACAGAATTTGCTTTTATTCTGAATCCAGTGAAACAGATTTGTGGTTTTAGCTGATATAAAAACTTTCTGGTGTTTATATATGTTTATGTTTAAGTATTTTGCAGACGCTTTTATCCGAAGCAACATACATGAAAAATAAATATAAAACAATCACTTTAAACATGATCATTTAAGGGAAGAATGTAATACAAAATATTAATACAAAATGTCAAGACAGAATAAACTCTCTGCTGTTGCAGCAAGAGAGATACAGTCTATAAGATATATAGATATCTTATGTATTTATACTTTGTTTATGTAGGATATATGCATGTACATATAACCTAATCATATTGTTTCTTCGCCTTAAAAATAGCTGACTGTTTTTTCCCCCCTTTTGGGATCATCATTCCCAGTTTTGATCTTGGACGTCTGCTCACTTATAGCATATAAGAATATTCCACTACTGTTAAGCAAACAATGAACACGCCAAAAAATGTGTGTTTTATCATAGTTACACGTATGAAAAAAAAAACGCGTGAATATAAGTGGTATTCAGTGAGGTAAAATTAATTAAATGCGCTGACAGTTCATTGCTCCTGCCAAATGAATTGCACTGAGTGGAGGGGATCACCACTCCAAAATGGCGGCCCCGCGTCACGTCAGCGCCAGTAGGCAGTAGCGCTCGATGTTGCGTACCCTTATACAATGTCTATTTTCATAACGTTAGCAGTGAGTTTGGAGCCTCACTGGTTTAACTAAACAGCAAACACAAGTTACATTACTCAGCCAATAAATGTTAACTTACATTCAAAACTTAACCTTCTTTGTGCATCTTCAAATGTCGAACGAAGTTGGAAGTTGTTGCGTCTCTGTCTGTAATCTTCGAACGAACCGTATGCTTTGCATACTGGAATTCGTTTTTTGTTGACCAAGTCGTAGTTTTGATACCCGAACGAATACATTTTTGGCATCATTTTTCCTCATTGGCGTGTTGTATGAGAGCTCTTCTTCGTTGGTTTTCATGCAATTTGATTGGCTGAATACTGTGTGACGAAAATAATGTGGATTTAATTTGATTGGCTGTTGTTCTGACAGGTAGCGCACAGGCTGTCATCGCACACACGCTGACAGACACGGACAGATACGGAACGCTCCTGAATAACTTTTTAATCATTGGGTTTTGGGGAAAGTAGCAAGTCATGTCAAGTCAAAAGGCTCAAGTCCAAGTCAAGTCACAAGTCATTGATGTTAAAGTCAAAGTCGAGTTGCAAGTCTTTTTACATTTTGTCAAGTCGGGTCTAAAGTCATCAAATTCATGACTCGAGTCTGACTCGAGTCCAAGTCATGTGACTCGAGTCCACACCTCTGCATTTAGGAAATAGGAAGATATCTCTACGAGAATGAGGTTGACATAAATATATAAATAGTTCTTTGAAATTAATAGGAAAACATAACACAAAGCTGTTTGATTTTTGTCATCAAATAGAAAATTTATTAATACTAGAGGTGGGAGTCTTTTGGCACCTCACGATTTGATTGATTGATTTGAATTCAGGAGCTTGGATTTGATTAAAAATCAATTATTGATGCATCTTTAATTTATGTATATAATGATGCAGTTTTACATTTATTTTTGTTTTCAATAAATAAACATTCATCACTTATATTCATCATTTAACTTATAAAAAACTGTGCATTTGTAATAAGAAACAATTGAATTATTTCCCAATGAATGTATTAATTTTTTTTAAACTGTAAAAATTACAGACAATTTAGCAAAAAGGATAGTGGGCGCCCCCTCTCATGTTGCCTTCAGGGAACATACTGTGATGTTTTTTTTTTAGGAATTGTGTATAACAAAGACAAGCAAAACATTAAATGAAAACACAACATAAAAATTGAATAACTTGATATTTTAGCTCATTCATTTGTTCTAATTATTATTAATTTGGCAAGGTTGGTTTTATTTGTCCTCATTTTACACAACCGTGGTGCGTTCAAGGACGGCTAAATAAAATGGAAAGGTGAACAGTAGTCAAAGAACAAACAAGTAAAACAACAAGCGTGCAAAAACTGTTGGCTTTCAAAGAGTATGTTATTTTTCCAAAAAATTAACTGTGGTCCAGTCCTTAACATTTCTGCCTGATAGCAACGACCCCATTTGTCATTTTCTTTATTTATTTGTCTTTATATTGTTGTATGTATAATTTATTTTTGTTGTTTGATTAATGTTTTTAGTAATTATTATTTATATACCTATTTGTTTATTTAGTTATGGTTGTATTTATTTGTTTTTTTGATTGACTTGTGTCTCTTATACATTTCTGACTGAATATAGTATTGAGTGCCTTCTTGTGAGTACGATCAGTTGGCGGGGAGGGTAAAAATGCCCATCCATCCATCAATTTTCTACCGCTTATTCCCTTTGGGGGCGCTGTTGCCTATCTCAGCTACAATCGGGCGGAAGGCAGTGTACACCCTGGACAAGTCCCCACCTCATCGCAGAACTTAAATAACTTAAAATAATTTATTAAAAAATAAAACGACTTGTCCAGGGTGTACGCCGCCTTCTGCCTGAATGCAGCTGAAATAGGCTCCATCACCCCCTGTGACCCCAAAAGGGACAAATGGTAGAAAATGGATGGATGGATGGATGGAAAATAACCGTGGCAGTGGTCTGGTGTAGCCAACATAACGTGTTGGGATTAGTTGATTTCGGTTCTACGTTCCTGAAGGCAATGTGAGCGCCGCCAATAATTATTGCTAAACTATTGGTAATGATTTCACGCTCCTCTTAGTTGATGGCACGCGCCCACATTAAATTTGAGCCCAAAGTGCAAATCTGAAAAAAAAAAAAAGATTTGAATCTGAAAAACCGAAGCTCAAATATTAAAATATGTGAACATGAATAATTAAAGCTAAAGAATAAGAGTGAATCATAATTATATTCAAGTTGAAAAAAAATGTGTGCACTTATTTTTATTTTTATTTTAAATACACTGATGTCCGTCCAGCCATCTTCCTCCGCTTATCCGAGGTTGGGTTGCGGGGGCAGCAGCCAAAGCAGAAAAACCCAGACTTCCCTCTGCCCAGCCACTTTGTCCAGGTCCTCCCGGTGGATCTTGAGGCAGCCCCAGGCCAGTTGGGAGACATAGTCTTCTCAACGTGTCCTGGGTCTTCCCCGTGGCCTCCTACCAGCCGCACGTGCCCCTGACCACCTCCCCAGGGAGGCGTCCGGGGGGCTTTCTGGCCAGAATTCCGTACCACCTCATCTGGCTCCTCTCAATGTGGAGGAGCAGCTGAGCTCCTCCTGAAAGATGGAGCTTCTAACTCTACATCTCAGGGAGACTCTGATGTGTTTTTCAAAATTCAAAAACTTGATTTTTAACTTTTCAAGTACAAAACTTTTGGCCCTGATTTAGCTCCATATTTAACAAAATTACAACGTTGTAGTCAAAGAATATCTCTATGAAGGCGGCCATTAAAATACCTTATTTGCTCTGTACAAACGTACAAGACTACACGTGGCGAGCGTTACTTTGTTTTCCTTATTAATGAAACCCAAGATCAAACGTAGCAGAAGGAGATGTGTAAAAGTTAACGCTGATTTCAGATCTTTTTTCGAACACTGCCTATAGATGGTGCTCTGCCTGAGCTTGGAGGCTATTTTAAGTCAACTCCAGCAAGCAAAAAGAGCAAGGGAGGCCCTTTGGGAACCTATTGTAAACAAGTGAATATGATGCACTGACTCCAATCCCACTTTTTGTTTTAGAAAAAATGATGCTCTTTCATCTGAAGAAAACAAGCAGATAAACCAGCACCTACACACACTCGCACACACCCGGCGTTAATTACCACATTCATTTACAATGTTTAATCCGTGCGCAAACTGAGAATACAACAAACAAACAAAAGGCAGACTAGAATTTTCCTGTACTTTTGTTTGTTTGTTTGGTGCAGCATTTTGTCGTGGACTTTTTTTGTGCTCTGTGTATGAGACTTTCCTGGTTTTGCCTTTTTTATTCTCACTACAGAAACTTTTGCTGCCTTATTTATCTGGGTTACATTTCACGAAATAATGCATCAATACAACTGGGTTGAAATAAGAAAGCATTTGTTTTCTCAGATTTTAGGTCAAGTACTACTCATGCCCAACTACTGATTAAACATTTAAAACATTGTCCTGATCAGTGGTGCTTGAGAGACTTCTGGAAAGTGTAACTCTGAATAATTCCTCTTTTTTTAAAGGGGAACTGCACTTTTTAAAAAAAAGGTTGCCTATTGTTTACAATCTTTATGAGAGAAAATAAAACAAAAGTTTTAGGGTTTGTTTGTGTTAGGAACTCGCATGGCTACAGAGGTTGTGACCCCAAGATGCAGGAACCTGGAGAACGGCGAGTTGGTAAGAAGTGTTTAATATACTCAGAACAGAAAATGAAACAGTCGTGCATGTAAGGTCCACGGACATAAATCAATCCTCGAGCACTGAGGAGCGCTCAAGACAGGCATAAATTGAAAGATGCAGGTGAAGGGAAAAAAAGCGCTCAGCGGGACAAGCAGGAAACAAAACCAAAATAAGAGCACCGATAGGAAGTAAACACAAAACAAGGAAGCACAAACAGAAATGAAGTGACAGATCGTCACATTTTGCATTCTAATTTGTAGAAATTGGCTTGTTATCAGTGGCTGGCAATTCAGCTAACGGGATCAATCTATTCTGCCACTAAATTACTTTGATGATGCATTCAAAAACCGCCAACGATACTTAAATTACGTTATGTAACATTTATAATAACCAAACAGTAGCAACATTGTTATTATTAGAGCAAACACGAAGGAACTATTTTTCTAGCGTAGCAACATATCGCCTTATGATGGCATGCTACAGCATTAGCCGTAAGATAGCTACAGCAAGAGGTGAACTAGGTACTGCGTCAACAGCTGAATTGCTTTTGAGTTTTTAATGCACAACACAATGCAATAGGACACCAATCTGTACTGACTGAAAAACATTAACAAATATCATTACAGTATCTGTAAAGTACCAGCCCATATTTCATGTTGTGTTTTTACACAGCTAGCTCAACAGTGTATGAACTGTAGTTGTAATAATAAGCATGGCGTGTACAGTCACGCACCTACCAGATGAACAGTTGTCCGTTTGGTCAAGCTGGCCGGGGAAGTTTTTTACGGTTTATTTTGGGTAAGCGCGCCATTTATGTTGGCATAGCTTGACTCCAAGCTCCACATTTACACCTCACTCTCTCGGCTTCCGGTTGCTCCAACCATTCACACTTACCTTATGCTTGCTTCTATAAGCAGCAGTTCATCCTCTGTATATTCAGCTTCAAAAAGATAAGGTTTTGAATCCTCATTTGTCAAAAGATAGTCATCTTTGTTGTGTATTGCCAAACCTGCCATGATTAAAACACACACGCGTTTGTTTCCGGAAGTCAGAAGTGCGTTGCGATGGAAACGGAAATAAATCTGCTGAGGAAAAAAGTTCTGGCAATGCTTAAAATGACTAAAATATGGTAAATAGTGAACATACTATATATATTGTACTGAATGTGTCTGTTGCTAAATGATATAAATACTTGCATAAATACATAACAGGTTGACGGTAGGTTTTAAAGTTTTTCTAGAGACCTTTGACTCCGTTTAGCCACACTTTGCAAGTGTTAGTTTTATCGTCTTTAGAATCCTAAAAAAAAAAAAAAAAAACATATTTTCTTATCTCTCGTAATGATTGTGAACGGTAGGCAAAAAAAATGAATAAAGTGCAATTGTCCTTGAAATGACGGCATGCTTTGATTTGATGCACTGAAATACAAAAACTGTTCATTTCAGTGCGTAGGAAGGTTCCACGTTATGGCAGGCCTACAAACCTCAGCACATTTAAACCACACGGAAACATGATGCCTGACATCTGCCCCAGGGTCCACACGAGAAAAACTAGCTGAGGGTCCACAATTATTGGTGACAAAGCAAATAGCCAAATAAATAATTAAATGAAAATCTGTCCTATCAACACGGGCAACACGACACCTTGCAGACGTTATAGATCGGTCTGCGGTCACCGAGGTAGTTCAAGTAAGGCACTATCTGACACTCATGGCGAAACTCATTTGCAAGATTTCTAGCTTAGTGTAACATACCGGGTCACAACATGTGCTATTATTGTGTATTTACCGCGAAGTTGACACATTGCCACACATGCATTAAACGTCCTCATCTGTCATCTTTGATCACGTCGCTGCGAGACACATGAAAGGGTTTTCGAAGCGCAACACCCGCATTCAGAGGGAAGTCCCCCTTCTTACACGGCAGGAAAGAGCACAGGAACAAGAGAGATGGACCCACACATATATGACACAACATGTCCATCAGAGTGGCACTAACTTGACATTTCCTAACAAACAGGACAGCTGGACACAAATAGAACAAAAAGTTCTTCTTTTGTCAGAATGACTGTTGCTGTGCCATGCCGGTGTTGATAGCAGCGGTGTCAAATAAAAGGGTGACCTGTTGATGGTGAAACGTGACAGGCTGCAGACACACTTAGGAGAAAAAATGTCATTCATGGTCATGCAATTAATTATTTTTAATGAAAATTACGTTGAATCATTAAGAAAATACATATACACATAACATTGTTACAGTTGGGCATGGCGGCTGGTGGCGTGCCTCCAAGATGCAGAAATGGCTGGTGATATTCACGTAAAGTTATTGTAAACATAATAAGCAGGGAGCACCAGCATGGATGAGGCAGTCGACAGCAGGTGAATCAAAAATAATTTAGCAACAAGTACAAATCACATGCAGAATGCAGGAAAAACAGCAGGAATGAAAACATAAACAATGTAATAATGAACCTTTGTCGTCCGGAAGTATATTTATCTATCGGAAACACACAGTCGGTGTGGCGCAGTGGGAGAGTGGCCGTGCGCAACCCGAGGGTCCCTGGTTCAATCCCCACCTAATACCAACCTCGTCACGTCCGTTGTGTCCTGAGCAAGACACTTCGCCCTTGCTCCTGATGCGTGCTGGTTAGCGCCTTGTATGACAGCTCCCTCCATCAGTGTGTGAATGTGTGTGTGAATGGGTAAATGTGGAAGTAGTGTCATAGCGCTTTGAGTACCTTGAAGGTAGAAAAGCGCTTTAAAAGTATAACCCATTTATCATTTATTTAAAAGTTTACATACACTTGTAAAGAACATAATGTCATGGCTGTCTTGAGTTTGCAATTTCTAAAACTCTTATTTTTTTTGTGATAGAGTGAGTGGAACACGTACTTGCTTGTCACAAAAAAAACATTCATGAAGTTTGGTTCTTTTATGAATTTATTATGTGGCCAAACAGCTCAATTTTTGTTTCATCTGACATCACATGGACAAAGATAAGACATTCTGGAGGAAAGTTCAGTGGTCATATGAAACAAAAATTGAGCATAGCTCAGTTGGTACAGTGGCCATGCCAGCAACTTGACGGTTGCAGGTTCGATTCCCGCTTCCGCCATCCTAGTCACTGCCTTTGTGTCCTTGGGCAAGGCACTTTACCCACCTGCTCCCAGTGCCACCCACACTGGTTTGAATGTAACATCGATAGTGGGTTTCACTATGTAAAGCGCTTTGAGTCACTAGAGAAAAGCGCTATATAAATATAATTCACTTCACTTCACTATTTGGCCACAATACCCAGCAAATTGTTTGGAGGAGAAAATGCGAGGCCTTTGATCCCAGGAACACCAATTCCTACTGTCAAGCATTGTGGCGGTGGTATTATGCTCAGGGTCTGTTTTTCTGCCAATGGAACTGGTGCTTTAAATGGGACAATGAAAATGGAGGATTACCTCCAAATTCTTCAGGACATCCTAAAATCCTCAGCCAAGAGGTTGGGTTTTGGGTGCAGTTGGGTGTTCCAACAGGACAATGACCCCAAACACACATCACAAGAGATCAAGAAACGGCTAAATCCGGCTGGAATTAAGTTTTTGGAATGGCCTTCCCAAAGTCGTGACTTAAACATTTGGACAAGCCTGGAAAAACAAGTCCATGTCAGAAAACCAACAAATGTAGCTGAACTGCAGCAATTATGTCAAGAGGAGTGGTCAACAATTCAACCAGAAGCTTACCAGAAGCTTGTGGATGGCTACCAAAAGAACCTTATTGCAGTGAAACTTGCCAAGGGACATGTAACCAAATATTAACGTTACTGTATGTATACTTTTGACCCAGCAGATCTGGTCACATTTTCAGTAAACCCATAATAAATTCATAAAAGAACCAAACTTCATGAATGTTTTGGTGACCAACAAGTATATGCTCCAATCACTCTATCAGAAAAAAAATTGGAAATGTAGAAAGTATTGGAAACTCAAGACAGCCATGACATTATGTCCTTTACAAGTGTATGTAAACTTTTGATCGCGACTGTAAATTGCCCATGCAATGCTGATATGGTCAGAACAAATTACCTTGATCTACTGTTGAGTTAAACAAACAAAATAAACCTTCAATGAGACTTAAGATGATATAAATCTACATGTAAAACACTTCCTTGTGGTCTACACCAGTGATTCTTAAACTGTGGTAAGTGTAGCACTAGCGATACGCTGACTGCATTTACTGTACGCCAAATAACCTCTTGATTAGAGTACTGTGTTTTATTTTCCATTATTCAAACAATGTGTTACTGTTCAAACTGTGTGTAATGTTACAGTGACCAAACATATTAAATATACTTGTTAAATAAAACGACCTCTGCCTTGTCCATCAATCCATCTCCATCTATCTCCATCCATCTTCTTCCGCTTATCCGAGGTCTGGTCGCGGGGGCAGCAGCCTAAGCAAGGAAGCCCAGACGTCCCTCTCCCCAGCCACTTCGTCTAGCTCTTCCCGGGGAATCCAGAGGCGTCCCTAGGCCAGCCGGGAGACATAGTCTTCCTAACGTGTCCTGGGTCTTCCCCGTGGCCTCCTACCGGTTGGACGTGCCCTAAACACCTCCCTACGGAGGCGTTCGGGTAGCATTCGGACCAGATGACCGAGCCACCTCATCTGGCTCCTCTCGATGTGGAGGAGCAGCGGCTTTACTTTGAGGTCCTCCCGGATGGCAGAGCTTCTCACCCTATCTCTAAGGGAAAGCCCCGCCACCCAGCGGAGGAAACTCATTTCGGCCGCTTGTACACGTGATCTTATCCTTTCGGTCATGAACCAAAGCTTATGACCATAGGTGAGGATGGGAACATAGATCGGCGGGTGAATTGAGAGCTTTACCTTCCGACTCAGCTCCTTCTTCACCACAACAGATCGGTACAACGTCCGCATTACTAACGTTGTACCGATCTCAAGATCCACTCTTCCCCCACTCTTGAACAAGACTCTTAGGTACTTGAACTCCTCCACTTGGGGCAGGGTAACCTCCCCAACCCGGAGATGGCAGTTCACCCTTTTCCGGGCGAGAACCATGGACTCGGACTTGGAGGTGCTGATTCTCATTCCGGTTGCTTCACACTCGGCTGCGAACCGATCCAGTGAGAGCTGAAGATCCCGGCCAGATGAAGCCATCAGGACCACATCATCTGCAAAAAGCAGAGACCTAATCCCATGGCCACCAAACCGGAACCCCTCAACGCCTTGACTGCGCCTACAAATTCTGTCCATAAAAGTTATGAACAGAATCGGTGTCAAAGGCCAGCCTTGGCGCAGTCCAACCCTCACTGGAAATATGTCCGACCTAATGCCAGCAATGCGGACCAAGCTCTGACACTGATCGTACAGGGAGCGGTCCGCCACAATAAGACGGTCCGATACCCTATACTCTCTGAGCACTCCCCACAGGACTTCCCGAGGGACACGGTCGAATGCCTTCTCCAAGTCCACAAAGCACATGTAGACAGGTTGGACAAACTCCCAAGCATCCTTAAGAACCCTGCTGAGAGTTTAGAGCTGGTCCACAGTTCCACGACCAGGACAAAAACCACACTGTTCCTCCTGAATCTGAGATTCGACTATCCGGCGTAGCCTCCTCTCCAGTACACTTGAATAGACTTTACCGGGAAGGCTGAGAAGTGTGATCCCACAATAGTTGGAACCCACCCTCCGGTCCCCCTTCTTAAAGAGAGGGACCACCACCCCGGTCTGCCAATCCAGAGGTACCACCCCCGATGTCCACGCGATGCTGCAGAGTCTTGTCAGCCAAGACAGCCCCACAGCATCCAGAGCCTTAAGGAACTCCGGACCAATCTCATCCACCCATGGGGCCTTGCCACCGAGGAGCTTTTTAACTACCTCAGCAACCTCAGCCCCAGAAATAGGAGAGCCCACCACAGATTCCCCAGGCACTGCTTCCTCATAGGAAGACGTGTTGGTGGGATTGAGGAGGCCTTCAAAGTATTCCTTCCACCTATCCACAACATCCGCAGTTGAGGTCAGCAGAACACCATACATGGTGTTGACAGTGCACTGCTTCCCCTGCCTGAGGCGGCGGATGGTGGTCCAGAATCGCTTCGAAGCCGCCCGGAAGTCGTTTTCCATGGCTGCTCCAAACTCCTCCTATGTCCGAGTTTTTGCCTCTCTCCTCTCTGAGTTGCCACCTTATTGTGGTAGAGGAGTTTGCGTGTCCCAATGATCTAGGGAGCTTACCTGGTAGGGTCCCCCAAGGCAAACAGGTCCTAGGTGAGGGATCAGACAAAGAGCAGCTCGAAGACCTTTAATGAAGAAGAAATATCGAGGACCCAGATTTCCTTCGACCGGACCCGGGTCACCAGGGGCCCCTTCTGGAGCCAGGCCCGGAGGTGGGGTACGATGGCGAGCCATGGGGCCCGGCCGGGCACAGCCCAAAGAGGCAACGTGGGTCCCCCCTCCAATGGGCTCACCACCCATAGCAGGGGCCATAGAGGTCGGGTGCGATGTGAGCAGGGCGGCAGCCGAAGGCAGAGCACTAGGCGGTCCAATCTTCGGCTACATAAGCTAGCGCTTGGGACGTGGAACGTCACCTCACCTCTGCCTTGTTTATAATGAAATCTTGGGCCTACCACGCTACAGTATTTTAACGTTGGTCATTATGGTGGTACTTGGAGAGCCAAGGTTTTCCTGATGGGGTACTTGGTGAAAAAACTTTGGTAACCATGTATTGAATTTGCCTTGGTGCAAAAATTGAGTAAACATTACAGTCACATTTATGACCCACTTTTTGAGCTGGTCTGCAAACGGTTTGTGTGTGGAGACGTTAAATCCTCTACGCCGCACTCTTTCCAAATCTGAATGTAGCTTTCTAAAATGAACGCAGTTTAAATATACTGTGTTTCTTGAAGACAAACATGACCATTTTAATTTTTTTATGGGGATAGGTTGGAAAATAAACTTCTTAAACATTGTATAGATACATTAAATACACTAGCCCACTCTCTGTTTGCTTCAGAGCTGCATAAAAAATAATAAAAGAGCTTGTTTGAAAACAATCTATGATGTCACAAATGGCCATAAATTTTTTTAAAGGTCATCCAAAACTGTATGCAAGTTCACGACAAAGTGAATGAACCTTCTTGTGTTGACATTGTTGAGTATCCAAAATTACAAAATATGTATAAGTCAGAAGACAACTTTTCATAGGTATCTTTTAAAATATTACTTGTCATCAGTGATGCGTCAAACGATACTGAGGCATTGATGCATAATGAAACACAAAAAGTGATACTGTGTTCCTCAAAGTCTTGATATGTGTGTCACTTTAGGAAAAAAATACAGCCGTTCTGTCATTTACTTGTGAAGAGCCCAACTGTGCTTATCAAAAAACACTTCTTTCGATTTAGAATTAAGAGCTCGTACTAAATGAAGTCATTGTAGCAACTTGCCGCGGTTTTTGTCATCATCATTGATTTAAATGATAATGTAAGTCTTATCGTTCCAAATAAAGTAAATGCTCTTCTTGTCCTTTTCACTATTTGGCTCATTGAGTTGTGCATTTCATATCATTTTTTGCGAAGCTATTTCTTTAACAAAAACTGAATCACTCACTATATTTGCCAACTATTCTTTTAGTTTGCATGCCACATGTAGTGACTTATTTCATCCAGCAGATGTCGATGACCATTATGACACACCAGCACAGTATCAGTGCACTGTCAATACTACTAGTAAATGTTCCACACACTCACTGAGGCGTCATTTATAATTTTAATACAAATTTATAATTCATAATATTATTTTAACTTTACCCACTCCTAGTTGGCATCAATATTCTCAATTCTCATCAGAGACAACTAATATGTGATAAAAGTATATCTGTTTTTTTATTCTCATGCTCACATCCGAACAACATGTAATGTAACAGAAAAGATGACAATATTAAGCTAAAACACGTTCTGTGACATTTGAAAAGCTGGAAAACGTGTCACTGATCTAAGCAGCCTCCTGATTGACAACCAGGGACAGATGTGTTTCCTGATTGTCAGTCAGGAGTAGGTGAAGGGATGAGCGGCCTGACCAGGATTGAAATGGCAGAAAATAAAGAAGTACACAGGAAATGAAAACAAGACAGAAGAGCGCTGGAACGGAAATAGTACTATACACAGGAAACTGATAAACATGTGTCCCAAACTGTCATGTGAGATCATAACAAACATAACTTTTCAATGCAGGCCAAAGTGGCCCAAAAATGATTTTTTCGAAATGTACATTTATCCAACTGATTGTTTACACGAAAAAAAAAAGTGATTTTTATCAGACTCCAGTATTGATGCGCTCGGGATGCAATTTGACCCCAAGGAGTTTTCACTTTTATGTGCAGTTCGATAAAATATAAACAAAGGAAGTTGAAATGTGCTACCTCTTGTAGATGAAGAGTTGACTTATTCCTGACGCCACAAGTAAGTGATTTTTTTTAAATTATATAACTTGTTTGATATATAAATCCGTGTTTCAAAAGTTAAGATATCACTTTGTGACGCGGCAGAAGCGTAAGTCAATAGACACCTCTAGTAGCTGTTTTCGAAAAAGTGGCTCATTTTGACAACAACGCATTCCGTAAAAAAGTAAGTCTCTAGTCAGGGGCACCGCTAGGGATTTTGGGCCCCATGAAAATAATCTTTACAGGGCCCCCAACACAACAGCAACATTTTTGATGCTATTTTACATACAATTATGCATTTTAATGGTATTTTTGACTATCATTACCATATTTTTGAAAGAAGAACAGCATCACAGCATCACACTTTCATCATCATTAGGAGCCTCTCTGTGCCCCCCTCCATCATGGGCCCCTAGAATCCGTCTCCTTTACCCCCCCTTTTCGGCGCCCCTGTCTCTACTACACGAGAAATCATGGATGCCACACATCAGTGTGTAGGTGGGTCTGTGCTGTGGCTGTTGTGTAGAGCAGTGGTCCCCAACCACCGGGCTCGATTGGTACCGGGCCGCAGAATAATTATTATTATTATTTTTTTTTTTATTAAAAAAAAAATACATACATATATATATATATATATATATATATATATACATATATATATATATACATTTTTTTTTTTATTAAATCAACATAATAAACACAAGATACACTTACAATTAGTACACCAACCAAAAAAACTTCCCTTTTTTATGACAAAAACCTACCTTTTTCATGACAAAGGAAAAAAAAAAATTATTAAACGTTTACCGGTCCGCAGCTACAAAAAGGTTAAGGACCACTGGTGTAGAGGAACTAAGTAGATGATAGAAAACAACTGTAGGAGGGGGAAGAGCAGAATTGCAAAAAGGAAAGTGATCTTGCTGCAAACATGGATCACACAGCTCGACCAAAGATGACATAAAAGCCTCAATCAGGTCGCATTTCCGTTAAGTCACATTTGTAAAGATCAGATTTAGACTAAATCCTGATGTGGCCCGAATCAGCGTTTGGATCAGGGGTGTCCAACTCATTTTAGATCGGGGCCCCATGGAGAAAAATCTACTCCCATGTGGGCCGAACTGCTAAAATCAAGGCACAATAACTTAAAAATAAAGACAACTTCAGATTGTGTCTCTGTTTAAAACTAGAACAAGCACATTCTGAAAATTCACAAAGTTGTGGTCGAAGGTGGATTCTTATTGATCATTTAAGCTGGGGTACCTAAGTTATATTCTATAACTAAGAAAAAAATAACATTAGCATAATACAGTATATTGTAAGAGTTTTAAATGTTTTTGAATTGTATGTTTGTGTGTTCTCTCTGCCTTATAATTACGTATTTGAGTAAATAAAACAATATGAAGGTCTGTGTGGAGTTTGCATGTTCTCCCCATGACTGCGTGGGTTCATTCCAGGTACTCCGATTTCCTCCCACCTCCAAAGACGCACCTGGGGATAGGTGGAAAACGCCGTTGGACAAAATCATTTGTCTTCCTGGCGGTCAACCCTTCCAGATCCAACCACAGGGTTTAGATAAAGGAGGGGTGAGCAGAGCCCATGAAAGACCCTCCTCATTGACTGACTCGATATATAGTAAAGCTTGTGCACGGTGCAAACTTGATAGCAGTAAAATATGGCTGCCAAACACCCACCTGGAAAGATCGCAAAACCTGCACTTGCTGTTAAAACATTTACTGCTAAAAACCCCCAAAAGAGGGAATCAGAGAAAGAAAAAAAAAGAGGATATACGCTTAAAAACCCAAAGAAGACCCAAAACTTGGATAAATATTGGTCTGGCGGATGGAGGGCATTGCGGGCCAGTCTTAGACTATGTCTACACTAAGTCGTTTAACCCCTTAAATAAATAATTATTTCAGCCACACTAAACCAGCGTTTAAGGTTCACCTCCTTAGACAAATTTTTACACGGGTAAGTGCGCCGTGTATTTCTTGAATCTCCGGCACTTAGGTTTGTATGGACTCATTGATCGTTTACAAACTGAGTTCGGAGAGGAAGTGACGTCAGAAAGAACGTGCCACAGCCAGCTTCATAATAAAGTATGAAGGCGAGTCGTCCAGACATGCCGTGTTTTCTCATTCTTCTACATGTACATGCATTTGTGGAAATCTCACATGAATACCTTAAGTGAAAGAGAATGCAGCTATCTCTGATACTACACTTCTCAGACGGCAGGAGAACTTTCGAATGTCCGGCCGGGTCAGCTGTGTTTCTACTTAGCGAAAAAACTTTGTCCATTTTCGAAGGAGAGTCAACGAGGATGCAAGCCCCCGTGGATGTGATAAAAATGGTAGCGTGTGCTTTGTATTACAGTTGTGAACAAAATTATTCAACCCCCACATAATTTTGGTGTTTTAGCAAGTTGGACATTTATTCCGTATTTTGTTTATAGTCATATCAAATAAAGATGTGTCAAATAGACAGATGCAACTTAAATTGTAACACTGTATTTTACAAAATACCAAAAAAGGACATTTTTCTTAATATCTCATTGACAAAATTATTAAACCCCCTAGTTACATGCATCTTTAGTACTTAGTAGAACACCCTTTGGCAGTAATTACATCCTTCAAACATGATACATAACCGGACACAAGTCCCACCACAGGTTTTCTATAGGATTTAGGTCTAGCGACTGTGAAGGCCACTCCAGAGTCTTCTAGCCCTTCTTCTGCAACCACTCTGATGTTGATTTGGAGGTATGCTTGGGATCGTTGTCCTGTTGGAAGGTCCAACGTCTCCCAAGCCTCAGCTTCGTCACTGACTTCATGCCATTTGCAGCTAATATATCCTGGTAGGAAATAGAATTCATAATGCCTTGAACGCACTGGAGATTCCCGTACCTGAGGCAGAGAAAAAGCCCCAGAGCATAATTGACCCCCCACCATGCTTAACAGTAGGAAAGGTGTTCTTCTCTTTGTATGCTTCATCTTTTCTCCTCCAGACATAACGTTGATTCATAGGCCCAAAGAGTTCCAGTTTTGTCTCATCACTCCATAGAAGAGTTTCCCAAAACTTTTAGGGTTTGTCCAGATAATTTTTGGCATACTGGAGTCTATTTTCTTTTTCCTGGTAGTCAGAAGTGGGGTGCGCCTGGGAGTTCTGGCATGGAGGCCTTCATCTCGTAGTGCGCGCCTTATTGTCTGGGACGAAACCTGCGTTCCCCCCTCTGCAATGTCCTGTTGTAGTTCCTCAGCTGTTCCCCGGGGGTTTTTCACCACTGTACGCTTCAAATACCGGACAGCAGTTGCACACAGCATCCTCTTTCTACCACGCCCAGGTAGTGTTTCCACTGTGCCTTTAGCTTTAAACTTGCGAACTATGCTCCCAACTGTATCTCTTGGAAAGTGTAATGTCTTTTCTATTTTCTTATATCCATATCCTTTCTTATGAAGAGAAATTACCTCCTCTCTCGACTTCTTTGACCACTCCCTGGACTTCACCATGTTGCAAATACACCATTGACCATCTACAAGAAACTGACCGTCACAGTCTTTTTCAATCAGTTTAATTGTTGCTCGTTATGGTTCTAATTACATCTACAGGTGTTTTCAACACCTGATTGAAAAACCTTATTCAAATTTTGTTCTTAAGAGTTTTGATCTTCAAGGGGTTGAATAATTGTGTCAATGAGATATTAAGAGAAATGACACTGTTTGGTATGTTACAAAATATAATCTTGTAATTCAAGTTGAATTTGTCTATTTAATGCATCTTTATTCGATATGACTATAAACAAAATACGGAATAAATGTCCAACTTGCTAAAACACCAAAATTGTGTGGGGGTTGAATCATTTTGATCCCAACGTGTACCTGGCCATCGAGGGAAGACTATCCACAGAAAATGGTGAATGCATTTGGACTGGCAAAGCAGACTGTATCAGTTATTGTCCAGCATGCATGTTGCGGACTCAACAAACTCACCATCTCAACAAACTCACCAAAAAGGAATGGACAACGAAGGTGAAGGCAAAAGAGTGAGGATTGTCCCGACCAGATGTCTATATCCCAAGATTGATTGTTGTAAAATGTTGTTTATTACATGGTGTACTTTCGTGTCCAATAAAGATTTGATTAACTTTTGATGGCTCAGGTGTGATTCATTACAATAGGGCCCCACAGCACACTGGATTCCAGTTCATTGAAATACTACAACACTGGATATTTTTCAGATAAGTTACATTTAAGAACTTGCACACCAAGCAACACTGGAGGTGACTATGACGTGCGCATTTTCCGCGCATGCGTACTAGGTCTCGTTGCGCCGGTGGACGGAGGTGGGCGGGGGTCTTAAACAGTGGCATTGACGTATGGGGACACGGATAAGGTTAGGTGTGATTTACCCTGGATAAAAAGACATGCACGTGGGGATAGGTTAAATGGCAACACTAAATTGGCCCTAGTGTGTGAATGTGAGTGTGAATGTTGTCTGTCTATCTGTGTTGGCCTTGCGATGAGGGTGTGACTTGTCCAGTGTGTACACCGCCTTATGCCCGACTGTAGCTGAGATAGGCTCCAGCGCCCCCCGCGACCCCGCAGGGAATAAGCCAGGGGTATGGAACCTATGGCTCTAGAGCCAGATGTGGCTCTTTTGATGACCGAATCCGGCTCTCAGATATATCTTAGGTTTTGATTAATTGATTTATTAAAACTTGTAGTAATAGATTGCACAGTTCATCTGACATTGCTTAACAGGATAAGAAAGGAATAATCCCGCCGGTAATCACAATGTTAAAAATAACATTCAAAATATAAAACATCCTCATGCATTTTAATCCATCCAGCCATCCATTTTCTACCGCTTGTTCCCTTTAAGGTCGCGGGGGGCGCTGGTGCCTATCTCAGCTACAATCGGGCTGAAGGCGGGGTACACCCTGGACAAGTCACCACCTCATCACAGGGCCAACACAGATAGACAGACAACATTCCCACTCATATTCACACACTAGGTCCAATTCAGTGTTGCCAATCAACCTATCCCCAGGTGCATGTCTTTGGAGGTGGGAGGAAGTCAGAGTACCTGGAGGGAACCCACACATTCACGGGGAGATCATGCAAACTCCACACAGAAAGATCCCGAACCCGGGATTGAACCTTGACTACTCAGGACCTTCGTATTGTGAGGCAGACGCACTAACCCCTCTGCCACCGTGAAGCCCGCATTTTAATCCATCCAACTGTTTTCTACCGCACTTGTTCAAGAAATAACAATGTTATTAAAAATAATTAGAGACTTATTATACTGTAAAACACTAAATTGGCCCTAGTATGTGAATGTGCGTGTGAATGTCGTCTGTCTATCTGTGTTGGCCCTGCGATGAGGTGGCGACTTGTCCAGGGTGTACCCCGCCTTCCGCCCGATTGTAGCTGAGATAGGCGCCAGCGCCCCCCGCGACCCCAAAGGGAATAAGCGGTAGAAAATGGATGGATATACTGTAAAAATGTTGGTCTTACTTAAAAAATGCACACATTTAGTTGTATTCAGTGTTAAAAAATATAATATGGCTCTCATGGAAATACATTTTCAAATATTTGGCTTTCATGGCTCTCTCAGCCAAAAAGGTTCCCGACCCCTGGAATAAGCGGTAGAAAATGGATGAACAGATGGAACCTTATCCGGGTTAGGGTAAACGGGGCCTTAGACCAACTTTTGACAAGTAAGTGGCTGTTTGCCTTCTAGACAGGAAAATGTAATGTTCCATTTTCCCAAATTGTGTGTGTATCCTTTTGCGTGGCGACGTGTGTTTATTTTCTGCAACTTCACTCTATCAACAACCTATGCGTGCGCGATTTTAACTTGGATTGTTTCCTTGGCTTCGAGACTCTCCCGAAGATCACTGCAAGCGAAGACACAACAAACTCCCTTTTTTGTCTCTCATGGACACGCACCTGTTGTTGTAAACTTTGGACTAGCGACGGAAAATACATCAAGGCCGCAGAACAGAGACACACTATGGGCTTATATACACACACACACACACACACACACACACACATCCACAAAAAATATATACGCCACACATACACTCCCCCGTCCCCCAATCCAACGCCCTCGACGCAAATCCCGTAGGGGTGATGAATGCATGGTCAGCGCCTGAGAGCTGCGACCTACCACCATGACCTTGAACTACCTTCCCTCTGTTGCTAGATATCTCGAGATGTATGTTGTAATATGTATATGTGCTTTGCTATGGAGGTTTTTTTCACTCCAAACTGGGCCGCCTTAGGAACCCAGTCTGGATTGTATTGTTTTACTCATCCTTCCCCAGCGTTTACCTTTTTCCCATCTTTTACGGGGCGCCTCATGGCGACCCATCAGCGTTCTTGTTCTGTAACTCTGTACACTGTTTGTTTGTCTAATCTTGAACAGGTTTGTGCTGAAAAGAAAGTTTCGTTGTACTTGTTGCAATGACAATAAAGACCTACCTACCTACCTACCCTACCTTTTTGCACCTCCAGAGATGAGGAGACTGGAAGAGGACTATCAGTGAGGTGCACAGAGTTGGGGGGGTGTATTTACAGTTTGAATTCTGCCTGGTGACACAAGATTCAGGTATCGGAGCTTTAAGATGACAATACTAAGCTGAAACAATGAGAAGTATTTGTAGGTTCACTGACATTTGTGCAGCTGGCAGAGGTGTCCAGGTGGAGCGTGCACACTCACAGGTGCTGCTGGTGAATTTTATGACCTCTTCATTAGACTGGAAGCATAACGAAGCGTGCACACTGGCATAGACTCACAGGGGGGACCATTATCATAACGAGCCTCCTCCTGTGTTAGTTTAGACAGGAAGGAGAGAATCTCTGACACGTCTGTCAGCTGCACTCTGAATTGAACAGATATTAGACATGACCTCTATCCCGTCCGTCGTCTTCAATGTGATTTTATAAAACTACATTTTCTTGTGTAGTTTTTAATCCTAATACTGTATGTACTGCTCCCCCCACTTGTTCACCGGCACTTGAAAAGCAATTAAATTAATTATCTCTGTCTTTTCTGGTCAAAGCGTATGAGGACTTTTTGTGTAACGTTGAATGGAGGGAAGAGTGACACATCTAATCTTGCACAGCTTTGTATCCAGTGGGAGACGCATGCAATGAGAGGAAGGGGGATCTTTATCAGGGAGGAAATATCGCTTCTTCGTATTGCAACCAGAAAGTGTTGGGAGTGATTCCATTATAGGGAATGCGAACGGGAGGGTGGTGGGGGCCTTCAAAGAGGCCTGCGCAGCCAGAGGACACCTTGGGAGGAAAGAGAGGACCATGCTGAGGAGCAGGAGGGAACCTTGCTGAAGCAGCACTCTGCTGAGGGAGAGATCACAATCAGGAGTTTGTACAAATTACCTAGCAAATAAAGGTCAGTTGAAAATCACCCCAACACTTGTATGGGAGTGAGAATGGATTATTGTAAAAGCCAATTGAAACTGTCATGTATTTTCTATGAATTATGAGCAGACATAGGAATATAAAAATGGAGAATATCTGTAATAAAAAAAATGGCTGTTGTTAAAGTTTTATCGCAACAGGCTACAGCTCACCCTTTCTCTTAACACTTTGACCACACACCTCCTAACTCCTAGTCCAGGGATGTCAAACGTACGCGGGCCTGATTTGGCCGGATCAGGCCCGCAAACAGGTTTTATCACCCCCCCACCCCCCTCCGTGCGTCGGTTGAGGTGAGCGGGTTTGGTGGGGGGGCGGGGTTTGGTGCTACTGGGGGTGTATAATGTAGCCCGGAAGAGTCAGGGATGCATGGGATTCTGGGTATTTTTTATGTTGCGTTTATAATGTGTTACAGTGCGGATGTTCTCCCGAAATGTGTTTGTCATTCTTGTTTGTTGTAGGTTCACAGTGTGGCTCATATTAGTAAGAGTGTTAAAGTTGTTTATATCACAACCCTCAGTGTAATCCATATGGCTGTTGAGTAAGTATGCCTTGCAGTCGCTTATGTGTGTCTGCAGAAGCCACATACAACATGCGAATGGGCTGTTAAGCTGTTTTTTACGGTTGTGGAGGGCGCTAAACCCATTGACATCATAGCACGACCTTGAATGGTTGCGCTGAAACTCGGTATTCTCCCGGAAAAATTGAGATGGTTGTCAAGCGGCATTCAAATAAAACTCGCACTAATATTACATTTTCATATTAAGGTGCGGGCCGTGTGTCTGATACCCCTGGTTAATACATAGCACAAAGCAAAACAAAACTTTGTACGCTGTGTTGTTTCATTTTAAATTTCAAAATGGTCTTGTGGCTCCCATAGTTTTCTTTATTTTGTGAAACGGGTCAAAATGGCTCTTTGAGTGGTAAAGGTTGGCGACCCCTGCTGTAGATGATGGTACATATGTACAAAATAAACCACATGATGTTAGTACATCAATCGAGGAAAATGATCAAACTACATACATGACATACTGTAATTTTTTTATCTTTATAGATTGAAAATGAACACCATTGAGTTGACTGATGAACATTATCACATCATTCATTCAGAAAATATAAATAACGACAAATAAAGATAGAATACTTTTAACCGCAACATGTAAGTGTAAAAAAACAACAACATTATGATTTGTACATTTTCAAAATGTGCTTCTTGTATTTTTAAACACAGAAAACTATCTGAAAGTGTCTTTATTTTTAAGTTATCGTGCAGGGATTTTACCAGTCCCGCCCACTTGGGAGTAGATTTTTCTCCATGTGGCCCCAGATCTAAAATGAGTTTGACACCCCTGCTCTAGTCCTTGTCTGGAGCCAGCATCAAAGATCTACAGTGGGAGGGGAATTCATATGGACCAATTCGTTGCGGTTTATCTGACACACATAACGTGATGAATTGTGGGGGTGCACCATCCACTTTAGCAACCACATGGTAGTAAAGTGTTAACATTTTAAAATGTCTGTTGTGAAAATTCTAACTTTTATAGCTTTAGACCCCGTTTACACTAAGCTGGATAAGGTTATCCAGGGTAAATCATACCTAACCTTATCCGTGTCCACACACAACAATGCCACAGTTTAAGACCCCGACCCCCTCCGTCTGCCGCGCAAAGTGACCTAGTACGTATGCGCGAAGAAAAAAAAAGTGGCCATCTGCTCTCCAGTAGATGACTTCATTTCACTGTGAAGTTCTTTAAAAGAGCCATATTGTAAATGCTTTGCTGTGCTTTTTACATTTGTTTGCTGTGTTTTGTGTGCAAGTTTTTAAATTAAAATGTATCTCCATTGAACAATATCCAGTGTTGTGGTATTTTGATGAACTAGAATCCAGGGTGCTGTGGGGCCCCAGTTGTAGTGAATCACACCTGAGCCATCATAAATTAATTAAATCTTTAATTGACATGAGAAAGTAGAAAATGTGATAAAGAACATTTTACAACAATTAATCTAGAGCGTGAATACCCAAAGTATTGTTGTTGTTAGTTGACTCCGCCGTTGTGGTATTATTTCATGAGATATGGCGTCAGGGGATGAGCTGGGTCACCCCAAAGAAAAACAGGGACCGGATATTCTTCTTTCAGCAGTTTTTTGGGACATGAGGGGATGGTTCCATCTTTTAGATGGAACCACTAATGGCGGAATTAGCGAGGATGCGGGCATTATGCACGCTGCCTGGCCATTTCACACCCATGAAGCAATATTTATAGTCACACACTGCCTGTATCACATCCACAGGAGGAAGAGACCAATTTTTGGGGTAAATAGACTCACAACTGACCCGGACATTTGAAAGTTCTCTTGCCGTCTGAGAAGTGATGTACCCGAAATAGCTGCAATCGCCTGTTGCCTTCTCTAAAGGTATTGACTTGTGATTTCCAAAAGGGCCTGTACATGTAGAAGAAGGAGAAACACGGGCATGTCTAGATGATCCACCTCCATCTTTGTTATGAAGCTGACTATCGCAATCTTTCTGATGTCAATTCATGTGTGGGCGGGGTCTTTCTGGCGTCACTTCCTGTGTGGGCGGGGTCTTTCTGGCGTCACTTCCTCTCCGAACTTATTTTGTAAACGATCAATGAGTCCATACAAAGCTAAGTGCCGGAGATTCAAGAAATACACGGTGGACTTGCTTTATCCTCGCCGTGTTTGGTTCGCGCGCAGTGTTGTCAAAGTGACGTAGACAAGATGGCGCCAGCTTGTTGGGCGAGTCGTCTGACTCGAAGCCTCTGTTTTTTTTTTGCTGTAGCCTCATTTTAATGCGCTTACTGGGATGTCTCTGCTCTACTGTGCTATGCTGGCCTTTGACCTGAGCTGAGTCTGCCCACTAGGCCACCATTTTCTAGTCCAACCCCTCCACCCCTTCGCTTTCGTTTTATTTTTCTATTTGTCGCACTTTTTATTACTATGATATTTATTTAGCTATTTTTTTACTTTTTTTTCGACCCCTTTTGCCGTATTACTTTTAGCACTATTTTGTTCAGCTCATTCATTGTTTATGTATTTTTTGTTTTCCGTTTCTGTTGCTCTATGCATTTTTTTAACCTGTAAAGCATTTTGGTTCAATTCAAAAGTTGTTGTAAACGTGCTATATAAATAAAATTGACTCGACTTGACTTGACTTACCTGTGTAAAAATTTGTTCCGAGGAAGGGGATCTTAAACGATGGTTTAGTGTGGCTGAAACGGGTCTTAGGCTTAATAATTATTTGTTTAAGGTGTTAAATGAAGACATGGCCTTAGTTGGAATGTAGAGTGGCACTTTTTATCATTTTCAACAGACTGCATTGCTGCAAGATTCATTCAGGAACGGGAACCTATGACTCCCTTCCCTACTGTTTGAAGTCACGGTCATTTCCCTCTTTCTTAGAACGGTGTTTGTCTTATGCATGTGTTCATGTACAGGTATGTGCATGGACAGAATGATGTGCAATGCCGCATGCAAACGTAATACATACAAGTTATAGAATAATAGACAGACATATAAGCAACATGTTTGGAGTGAAATGAACCCCTGATTTCAACTTTGAATTTACCAACCACAGACCGAGCATCAAATTTAGGGCTGTGAATCTTTGGGCACTACACAATTCGATTTGATTAGCGATTAGATTTAGAATTGATTCTCGATTCAAAATCTCTACTTTTTATTTAATAACATTGGATGCCAGTTCTATGATTAACTACACTCATCCATAAAAAAAATAAACAGCTCTGATCAATTTCTATATTACTTAAAAGAAAAGTGTGTTTTGTTTAATAAATGCTTTCCAAATATTTAATAAAGTCAAATACAAATAAGACAACAAGAGAAGTGTCCTACACCAAAGTAAATAAATTCAGCAGATATGGCAATCTATTTTTGTACATCAACAATATGATTTACCTGAGTGTCTGGACAGGACGGATTGGAAAAAAAAACCTTTGAAAAAAACAAAACCATTTTTTTTTCCATTAATCGATTAAGAATATTTACAAATAAGATTTGCGATTAATCTGAAAATCTTTTTTTTTTTTTGACAACCCTAAAAAAAATATGCCCCACTGTTCGAACTTTGTCTCAGTGTACAAATGTTCCATCCACCCACCCAAAGAAAGCGATGGACAAGTGATGTGTAGTTTGAAATATTCAGAAAGTATCCACAGTGTTGTCACTTCCTCGATCTCCTTACTGCTCCAATTCACTGGACCCTGAGAAGATTAACTAACAATGTAAAGTGGATTTAATTTTTTTTTTAATTTCTAATCATTGTAGCTGTTAAAGTTGAGGAGTTTTATTATACTACTTTTACTACAGTAGACTTTTGAGGATGGAACCCATGGTTCATATTTACATTGTTTCTTATTGAAACCGTTATTACAATATAATTTGTATTTTATTTATGAACACTGTAAAACAACCAACTAAATTTGTAAATTGAGGTTATACTGTTGCAGTTTGCATTGTATCTTCTGTTGTATCAAATTATGTCAAATGTATCACTTTGCAATGGGAGTGAATCATATCACATTACACCTCGATGGAGATAATTGTATTGGAGCACACCTTTAATTGTTTTGTATTGTGACATATTGTGGGGTTTCATAACATGTATAGTGTATCGAGTGGCATCATAATCAGATGAACCTCATTGTATCGCATTATGGGTAGTGTTGTGTGTTGTAAATGAGTGGATCTGAGTTCATTGCATCTTAATCAAGTGGATCATATTGTATCACTTTGTAATTTGAGTGAATCCTATTGAATCCCATCTAAAGTGAGTTTTGTATCACATCACATTGAGATTGAATCCTGTTGTATTGTATGACATCCTAATCAGAGTTAAACTACTTAAAGTTTTTTGCATTCTTACTCATAAATAAATGCTAGAAAAAGACAGCTAACAATGAAGGTAATTGGATTTACTCTATTCCGCTATAAAGCACCCTAAAAACATCTAAAAACCTCCATCAACCTTCTATGTACAAGCTGTAAGTATACATACTGTATAATGTAGTAAATGTGCAAATTCAATTAAAACATGTAATTTGCTATTTCTTTCCACAAAAACAAAACCTCTACTACTCATGGCAGACTTCATGAGAGCCAACAAAAAATACGTTGGGACAAATAATGATCTAAAACCTTAAATTTTGAGCCTGAATATGAGGAGGATGCGCAACAAGTTATAGATGCTCAGTGATAAGCACATCCAGCAAGAAGCACTCTTGCTATGTGCTAAGTAAAAAAAAACAAAAAAAAACTAAGAACATAATAAAATGATCAGGTACTATACAATGCCTGCTCTCACTGGGATGCTGACTGATGGGATGTTCATTCGTTTAGATGAAGAATTAATCATAATTCTCACAAAGGTAAAAAAAACAAAAACAAACATTTTTCTTGTCTTTCTCGCCATCTCCAGGTCTAAGTCGTTGTCAAAGTTGACCAACTTCTCGGTTTATGGCAACAACCTTATACCATACAAGTGAGAGGCATTATTTATAATCTAGAATTAACTTTTGCCAACTCATAGGCGATGTAGCAGCTCACCCGCTCTGTATGTCAGTACTGCATTAACTCTCTGTTCCTTGGCGTTAGCACTTATAACAATATTGCTAATATTTAGGTAATATTCAGGTCACGACATGTAAATATAGTATGTTTGGTGGTTTTTGGATGTGTTTTAGAGGGTGTTATGGGCGCACTAGAGTATTCCCATTAGCTGCATAGTTAGCCACCTCAAACTTGACATATTTTACAAATTAGAAAGCCTAAAATTGTTTTTATTTATTTTTTATGTGTGTTTCTGTCTTACATAGGGATTGTAAATGGTAGGCATAATTCCAAAAACATCGCAGTTCCCTTTTAATAAATCGTAGAGTAAATTATACATATCATAATTGGAATGTATTAAGATGTATCTTTTTTGCCCACAATGTTCATTCTTTTATTGCTTCGATGAACATTATGATCGTGCTTTTCATCGAAACATACCAATTATGCCGCTTGAGATGATGAGAGAAAAATAATTTCAAGAAAACTTTCATGCATGACCCTACTTTAACAAGGACATTATGTCCCTAATACATCAGCAGCATTAGTGGTACTTTAATCCTGATGCTTAAACAAGGTTCAAAACTGTGTGCACTGGGGGGGGTCTATTGAAAGGGAGCCGATAGGGGCTCTAAAGTTACTGAGGACTGGCATGTGATTTTAAAGTGATCCAGCCTGTCGGAAATGTAGACTTTTACAGCTAGAATGAGAGTGAGTGAAGTGTATAGAAGTGAAGATGGAAAACATTTTAAAGTTTGTCAGCGTTACAGAGTATGCTTATAAAAAATAATTGATCGTGTATAGCATATGGTATACATTACCGGATCAGGAGCGTCAATTAAGAGAAAAGTATATGTCTGAGATCATTATTTTCTCTACCTGCTGCAGATTCATACGCAGAATGAAATCAGTATACCGTATATATTGTCCGAACGTAAGATTAATATACATGTAAAAAGGTGAACATTTTTATGCACTGTTCATTGGTAAAAGTAAAATCAAGTACATCAGACTCCCACAATAACGTATAGGATAACTTCCTGAACCCTCTTGAAAGCTTCAGTAGACAAACAGTAAAAGCATCTTTCCAATAAGGCAGCAATTCTTTAGAAGATCTAAAAGCTTCTAAATGAGATATTTCTGTCTCTGCGTGCCAACTCAAGCCTTCAAGCGCTTGTAAATAAGGTTGATTTAGTCCTGGTGTCGGGTGGACTGCAGCCCTTATGCTTTATTCATGCCAGGGCATCTATAAGAAGCGAGCACAGCAACTGACCGGACAAGGATTTTATTTTCATATCCTGCAAAGCATATTGGATGGATTGTCCATCAGTGACCCATGTTATCAGGACATAACATAAGTGGGTGTATTGGCCTAAGACGGAAAAAGTGAAAGCTTTACCGTACTGCAGATATGCACTATAGCATAAGTACCTCCATAAGTTATGACAGGACTCTGATCCAATTAATTAATCAATTATGAGTTGGACTGGACCTCTTACTTTCCCCTGATTATTAATTTTCCGTATACATAGTTTGGACAAGTTTATCCTTCCAACCCCCCATTTCTGTTTTCAGTGCACAAAGCAAGGTCCGTAATGACTCATTTGGGAGAATTCTGTGTGAATGGGAAACCTTTTGCACCACAGCTATGATCTTTCAACTTGTAAAACGAAACTACTGTACTAACCTAAAAAAAGTTTTCCCTCTGTGGGTATTTTTGGACATGAAAACCAACAGATAGCACCAAACTGCGAGTCTGAGCATGTCTCCTTGTCATTCACACAAAGCAGTGCAATGGGAAGATGTAGCTGTGACGCCTTGGAATTCATGCAACCACTGCATCTGTGCATGCATATGAATTAGGGCTGTCAAAATGAACACAATGATAATGCAATAATTATAAATTCCATTAGAGGCATATATTTTTTAACAGGCGTCCTTTTTGACCCTTGCGCCGTTCCAGGCTGTATAGCTCGGTTTGTAGAGCGGCCGTGACAGCAACTTGAGGGTTCCAGGTTCGATTCCCCGCTTCCGCCATCCTAGTCACTGCCGTTGTGTACTTGGGCAAGACACTTTACCCACCTGCTCCTAGTGCCACCCACATTGGTTTAAAAAAATGTAACTTAGATAATCATAGGCTCGACTACTGCAATGCATTTCTTGTCGGGATCCCCAGCAAGAACATTCAGAAGCTGCAGTACATACAGAATAGTGCTGTTAGAATCCTGATGAGAGTGCGGAAATACGACCACATCACACCAACTCTCAAATCCCTTCACTTGCTTCCTGTTCCACTCAGGATTTAATTCAAAGTCTCCCTACTAACTCACGCGTGCCTCCATGGAAATGCTCCGTCTACCTCAAATAACTGCTCACCCCCAAATCCTCCAAACGACACCTCCGCTCCAAAAAGGCTAACCTCCTCCAAACTCCAAGGACAAAGCTACGAACTATGGGAGACCGGGCTTTCTTTTCCGTTGCTCCCAGTCTGTGGAACGCTCTCCCTGACCACCTGAGGGCACCTCAGACTGTGGATGCTTTCAAAAAAGGCTTAAAAACCCTTCTTTTAAAAAAAGCCTTTTTATAGATATGCATGCTAGTTCTAGCTATTGGGCTGGTTCTAGTTTTATATTTTATTTATTTTTATTATTTTTTTATTATTATTATTACACATTTTTTACACTGTGGCACTTTGAGGTTGTTTGCTCAACGTAAAGTGCTTTTTTTGCGAATGAAATCTATCATTATTATTATTTTACAATGTAAAGCACTCTGAATCACTAGAGAAAAGCGCTATATAAATACAATTCACTTCACTATAATTCACTTCCGTAGCAAGGGAAAATTGGCTGTGTTCACTAGTTACTGATGAGTCACAAGCAAATATAAAAATGTGTGAATGTGTGTGTGAATGGGTGAATTTGGAACTTGTGTCAAAGCGCTTTGAGTACATTGAAGGTAGAAAAGCGCTACACAAGTATAACCCATTTACCATTTAACCCATTTATTTTTCACCGTGAGCCGTCTTCACTGGAGCAAATGCCTGCTGCGTGATGCTTTTATAGAGGTAAGTGGAGCTTCACTTCCATGTTTAGATTACAGTTAAGGTGCATTATAACATAGAAATGTAGACAGTAACTGTGACTGGTTTAGTAGTAAGGCTTTAAATGTAAAAAAAATAAAGACAGTAAGCAGGAACTTAGTCTAAAGTCACTTTTAATTGCAGACACCAACTCAAACCAACCACACACTTCCGGTTTCAAAATAAAAGTGATATGCTTTACATTCGGTCTAACCACACTGACAAAAATAAAATGTTTTACATTGAAATCATGTTTTGTCAAATATGTTTTGTAATGTTGTCTGTGATATTTCTACTTAATTGTTGTGGTTGATTTCCTTCAAGTATATAATGATTAGCAGGCTGAATATTTATTTGTAGTAGTAAATTCAGAAGGTTAAGACATTGTCATGCAGAGATATGAACACCACTAACTTGTACAACAAGTGATGTACAGAATATCAGAAGCATTCATTCTGGTAAAAATATCACAGATTGCATAGCCATACATATTTGACAACCAAACCATGATCGTAACAATCCACACTTTGTATTGACACATCAGTGTGAAACTATTATCCAAACACGGTGTAGCTCCTCCTCTCAACGCAAGTGCTCCAAAAGCAGAAATACTTAACTTCAGTATTCCCCCAAACTACAAAATATGGCAAGACACCAACACAATTTTTTTATTGTCATTATAAGCGTGTGTATGTCCTTTTTGTGATGAGCTGATAAAAAATAAAAAAACATGTTTAAAAAACCTTTTATATATTTTTAAATATTTTAAAAATACATGTCTAGGGCAGGGGTCGGGAACCTTTTTGGCCGAGAAAGCCATGAAAGCCAAATATTTTAAAATGTATTTCCGTGAGAGCCGTACAAAAATGTTAACACTGAATACAACTAAATGCGTGCATTTTTAAGTAAGACCAACATTTTTAGAGTATAATGCGTCTCAGAATAACACTGTTATTCTGAAACTAACCATCCATCTATCCATTTGCTACCGCTTGTCCCGTTCAATAATAAGTAACATGCTTCTTACCATTAATGTGACTTCTCGAACAGGTGGGGTAGAAAACGGATGGATGGATTAAAATGCATGAGAATGTTTTATTTTTAACTCTGTGAATACCAGCGGAATTATTCAATACTTATCGTGTTAGTAATGTCAGCTAAGATTTATCTGAGAGCCAGATGCATTCATCAAAAGAGCGACATCTGGCTCTAGAGCCATAGGTTCCCTACCCCTGGTCTAGGGTATACTTATTAATGATGAAAAATTATATCTATCTGCAATTAATCGATGTTAATTTTGAATGACCAATGAACAACATGATTTTTCATGATGAGATATTTTATTGCCCCACTATAAATTAAAAGAATACTGAATTTAAATTGTACTTTGAAAGACTGTTTCACGCAAGTACAATCGTTACACTAAATCAGTGGTGTCCAAACTTCTTCCAGCCAGGGCCAAATACAGAAACATTGAAGGGTTTTGGAGCCAATTTTATACATGTTGTACATTAGAGATACTAAAACACACAAAATATAGATTAATCAATATATGCTAAAATATCTGAACAAAACATCCTGTTGTAGGTAACAAAGCAAATTTGAATAATCCATGTTTATTTTCATGATGATTTTAGTTTAAATGTATGATTTTATTCACTTTCTTGTAATTGTGTAAATCTGTAAAGTACTTTGAATCGCCTTGCATACAAATCATGCTCCAAAATAAACTTGCCTTTCCAAGTTTTCTTGTGTGATTTTCTAATCTGGGATGTGTTTTTTTTTTGTGTGTGTTTTGTCGATCTGCAGGCCGCAAATGGCCCCTGCATGGAATAACGCTATATTTTTATATTTTGTCATTTAATATACATTTCACACTACAAACAATTAACTAATCTAATGTACGATTCAATAGTTTATGGACCCATGTGAAGATGTCAAAAAACAAAGGCCGCAATGCATGCTGGGAACACTTTTAGTTTCCCAGCAAAAAAAAAATGAAAAAACTTATAAATCATGTATTTTATCATATGTAGTGTGAAACATGTATGTTAAACAAAGAAATACAAAAAATATTGCGTTATTTAGTGGAACAATTAGGCCCAATTACAGTTTTGCATTACTTGGATTCCTGCAGCTAGCGCGGTGACACCGGGGTTAGTGCAGGTTCTCCCCGTGACTGCAGGGGTTCACTTCAGGTACTCCAGCTTCCTCCCACCTCCAAAGACATGCACCTGGGGATAGGTTGATTGGCAACATTAAATTGGGCCTAGCATGTGAATGTGAGTGTGAATGTTGTTTGTCTACGTTAGCCTTGCAATTAGCTGGCGACTTGTCCAAGTTGTACCCTGCAGCTGGGATAGGCTATAGCACCCCTCTGGACCCCGAAAAGGACAAGCTGAAGAGAATGGATGGATCCCTGCATATGCGCTAGTACAAGAGCTGCATGAATTACAACGGGGATCAGGATTCACCAGAACACCGGCCCATATTCAATCAATCAATCAATCAATCAATGTTTATTTGTATAGCCCTAAATCACAAATGTCTCAAAGGACTGTAAAAACCATTACAACTACGACATCCTCGGAAGAACCCACAAAAGGGCAAGGAAAACTCACACCCAGTGGGCAGGAAGAATTCACATCCAGTGGGATGCCAGTGCCAATGCTGACTATGAGAAACCTTGGAGAGGACCTCAAATGTGGGCAACCCCCCCCCTCTAGGGGACTGAAACCAATGGATGTCGAGCGGGTCTAACATGATACTGTGAAAGTTCAATCCATAGTGGCTCCAACACAGCCGCGAGAGTTCAGTTCAAAGCGGATCCAAGACAGAAGCGAGAGTCCCGTCCACAGGAAACTATCCCAAGCGGAGGCGGATCAGCAGCGTAGAGATGTCCCCAACTGATACACAGGCGAGCGGTCCATCCTGGGTCTCGACTCTGGACAGCCAGTACTTCATCCATGGTCATCGGACCGGACCCCCTCCTCAAGGGAGGGGGGGGACATAGGAGAAAAAAGAAAAGAAGCGGCAGATCAACTGGTCTAAAAAGGAGGTATATTTAAAGGCTAGAGTATACAAATGAGTTTTAAGGTGAGACTTAAATGCTTCTACTGAGGTAGCATCTCGAACTGTTACCGGGAGGGCATTCCAGAGTACTGGAGCCCGAACGGAAAACGCTCTATAGCCCGCAGACTTTTTTTGGGCTCTAGGAATCACTAATAAGCCGGAGTCTTTTGAACGCAGATTTATTGCCGGGACATACGGTACAATACAATCGGCAAGATAGGCTGGAGCTAGACCGTGTAGTATTTTATACGTAAGTAGTAAAACCTTAAAGTCACATCTTAAGTGCACAGGAAGCCAGTGCAGGTGAGCCAGTACAGGCGTAATGTGATCAAACTTTCTTGTTCTTGTCAAAAGTCTAGCAGCCGCATTTTGTACCAACTGTAATCTTTTAATGCTAGACATGGGGAGACCCGAAAATAATACGTTACAGTAATCGAGGCGAGACGTAACAAACGCAAGGATAATGATCTCGGTGTCTTAGTGGACAAAATGGAGCGAATTTTTGCGATATTACGGAGATGAAAGAAGGCCGTTTTAGTAACGCTTTTAATGTGTGACTCAAAGGAGAGAGTTGGGTCGAAGATAATACCCAGATTTTTTACCGAGTCACCTTGTTTTATTATTTGGTTGTCAAATTTTAAAGTTGTATTATTAAATAGAGGTCGGTGTCTAGCATGACCAATAATCAGCATTTCCGTTTTTTAGGTGTTAAGTTGCAAAAAATTAGCGGACATCCATTGTTTAATTTCATTAAGACACGCCTCCAGCTGACTACAATCCGGTGTGTTGGTCAGCTTTAGGAGCATGTAGAGTTGGGTGTCATCAGCATAACAGTGAAAGCTAATACCGTATTTGCGTATGATGTCACCCAGCGGCAGCATGTAGATGCTGAAGAGTGCAGGGCCAAAGACCGAATCCTGGGGAACTCCACACGTTACCTTAACATAGTCCGAGGTCATACTGTTATGGGAGACACACTGCACCCTGTCAGTAAGATAAGAGTTAAACCAAGACAGGGCTAAGTCTGACATACCAATTCGTGTTTTGATACGCTTTAATAAAATATTATGATCGACGGTATCGAAAGCAGCGCTAAGATCGAGGAGCAGCAACATAGATGACGCATCAGAATCCATCGTTAGCAATAGATCATTAGTCATTTTTGCGAGGGCTGTCTCAGTAGAGTGATTTGCCCTGAAACCGGATTGAAAGGTTTCACATAGATTGTTAAACGCTAAGTGTTCATTTAACTGCTCCGCAACAATTTTTTCGAGGATTTTCAAAATAAAGGGAAGGTGAGACACCGGTCGGTAGTTTACCATGAGGTCAGGATCGAGGTTAGGTCTTTTAAGGAGAGGATGAATAACCGATTTTTTGAATGCTAGGGGAACAGTGCCCGAGGAAAGTGATACGTTTATAATATTTAGCACTGATGGACCTAATAATACAAAAAGCTCCTTGATAAGTTTCCCAGGAAGTGGGTCAAGTAAACATGTTGTTTGTTTCATTCCATTTAGACGTTGTAACAATTCTTCTAATGTTATTTCATCAAAACGAGAGAAACTATTTTGGATATTTGCAGTATCCGCCGTATATACAGTCGTATCTGTGTTAATAGAACCCAGTTGTAGCTGGGACGCATTGTGTTTAATCTCCTTTCTAATAAATTCAATTTTCTTATTAAAGAACTTCATAAAGTCATCTGCTGAATGGGTGGAGCTACTGGAAGGAGTCCCTTGTTGGGTTAGCGATGCTACTGTACTAAACAAAAATGTTGGATTGTTTTTATTAAGGCGGATGAGATTTGAATAATAATTAGTTTTAGCTAAGGTAAGCATGCGTTTATAAGTTATTAAACTATTACTCCATGCTTGATGGTGCACCTCAAGTTTAATCGTGCGCCATATTGAGATATTGGTGACCAATGTAGCAGACTAATTAAAAAAAAACAAAAAAACATTAAGGCTTTTTAATAAAATTGTTATTAGCTGCATAGTCCTGAATGGTAATTTACATTTACAATGTTGTGAAAATCAGGCTGCTCACCTGGAAAATAGATGGATGAGGGTGTAATCTGATAAGTTGTTCCCGAGGACACAAATGTCCACAGTTTCCAAAAACAATTTGAAATTTGGACTCGTCAGACAACAGAACACTTTTTCACTTTGCATCAGTCCATCTTAGATGATGTCGGGCCCAGAGAAGCCGGCGGCGTTTCTGGATGTTGTTGATATATGGCTTTTGCCCTGCGTAGTAGAGCTTTAACTTGCACTTACAGATGTAGCAACAAACTGTATTTAGTGACAGTGGTATTCTGAAGTGTTCCTGAGCCCATGTGGTGATATCCTTTAGAGATTGATGTTGGTTTTTGATATAGTGCCGTCTGAGGGATCGAAAGGTCACGGTCATTCAATGTTGGTTTCCGGCCATGCGGCTTACGTGGAGTGATTTTTCCAGATTCTCTGAACCTTTTGATGATATTATGGACAGTAGATGTTGAAATCCCTAAATTTCTTGCAATTGCACTTTGAGAAACGTTCTTAAACTGTTGACTATTTGCTCACGCAGTTGTGGACAAAGGGGTGTACCTCACCCCATCCTTTTTTGCGAAAGACTGAGCATTTTTTGGTAAGCTGTTTTCATACCCAATCATGGCACACACCTGTTCTCAATTAGCCTGTTCACCTGTGGGATGTTCCAAATAAGTGTTTGATGAGCATTCCACACCTTTATCAGTATTTATTGCCACCTTTCCGAACTTTTTTGTCACGTGTTGCTGGCATCAATTTCTAAAGTTAATGATTATTTGCAAAAAAAAAATGTTTATCAGTTTGAACATCAAAAATGTCTTTGTAGCATATTCAACTGAATATGGGTTGAAAATGATTTGCAAATCATTGTATTCCGTTTATATTTACATCCAACACAATTTCTCAAATCATATGAAAACGGGGTTTGTAGGTGGAATAGAGCGGCTCCCATAGTCTCCTTTGTAAGCAGACTTTAATTGCATCAATTAAATATTTTGAAATTTAAAAAAAATACATAAATTGTCTAATGATTGTGAACGATAGACAACATTTTTAAAAAATGCAGTTCCTCTTCAAGTTGGACATCTGTGTGGAGTTTGCATGTTCCTCTTGTGTCCGTAGGTTTATATACCATGGTTTATCGTCTGCCTCCTACCTAAAGTCTGCTGGGATAGGCTCCAGTTCACCCGTGATTTGGAAAATAGATGTATGGACAAGAGTGGCTGAGAGAAAAAGTTTAGGAATGGATGTTGACTGTTTTTACTGCTGCAGGAATATGAATGTGAGTTTAATGAAGAACCACCCCCACTACTGTTCAGCCAATTGCATCCATGCAGGAGTTCTTCAAGTTTGCACTGAATGCACTAAAAGACATGAAAAGACATCCACACAAAGGCCCACATGCAGAAAATTGTAGATATGCTCACATTCATGCATGTTGTTGTGATCCGGCTTCCGGATCACACATCTCTAGCATGTTTGTCTTTTTTGTATTGTCCTACTATGTTTTGATCATGTTTTGGACTCTACCGATCCCGTTTGTTAGCGCACTTCCTTGTTTTGTATTGTCACCATGGCAACCTAAGTATGCCTCCTGCACGGACTCATTACGCACACCTGTTTTGAATTATTTGTGTTGTATTTAAGACCACCTGCTACCTTAGTTCCTCCTGGCTGTTTTGTTTGCTACTTGCAACACGCACGTTGGTTCTTATTTTTGTAATCACTATTGCTAAGTCTCGCCTTAGCTTTGCGTGCGCTCTGCACCTCTATTCCTGTACTCTGCTCTCGTTGCTAATTATTAGCATAGCTCTCCGTGCATTCGGCACGCCTTTTCTTTGCATTTTGTACCAGTATTATTTTTGTTTTTGTATTAAATCTAATCTTACCTGCAACTCCTGCCTGTCCTGGTCCTCTTGCATCCCTGGGGTAGCAACACGCATCCATTATGCCTCGCCATCGTGTCAGAAAACAGCCAGCACAACGCCGCCTCGCAGTGGACCACCAAAAGTCTTCCCTTCGCCAAGCCGCGAAGACTTTTTCCCCGGACAGCAGCGCGCAGACAACAGCCCAGTACTCTTCCCTGAGGTTTGGAAGTTTTGTTTTTTCTCCATATTCCAACCACTCTTCCGACTGGGCTGTAAGGCCAGGGCATACCTCCGGCCCACCGGTCCATCACGGTGACGTCATTTCGTCAACGCCCCCTGGTGACTCAATACCACCCCCTGTCGATGATATTTTTTCTGAGGATTTTTATATTGTTGAGTCTTATTCTCAACCTGTTTCAAATATTGACTATGATTTTTTGGACTCTATAGACACAACTAAGTTCTATACAGATGTTATTTCTAGATGCAAACTAAGGCAACATGAGCTACCTACTTTTCTTCCTCCACCTCTTAAGCCCCGTTCCCCACCCAAGTCTGGGTTTTTTTCTCCTTTTTCAAAAGGACATGTTGGTCAACTTAAAGGGGAGGAGTCTGCCCACCTCCAAACCTCACACCACCCTCCCTTAAGGTCAGTCCCTGACCATAGGGAACGGGTCTGGGATCCCCGTCTGGAGGGAGGGGCTAAGGCCTATAGCTTTGGTGGGGAAGTAGCTCAGATGCTAACTGTCAAACCGCAGCCTCCTATGAGGCCACCTCCACCGATATTCCGCTTAGCTCCTCCTAGTAGACCTCCTCCACCTGTGTTTCCCCCGGTCAAGCCACTAAGGCCACCTAGACCTCCTCCACCGACTTTTCGACTCGCTAGTCCACTACCTCCAGTGCGCCCTCCACCACCGGTGTTCAAGCCTAGTCCCAGTCCTGGTCCGACTTCTGGCCAACATTGTAGATCAACTCGTAGACTGAGTCGTAGTCCGAGTCCTAGCCCAAGTCCTTGTTCAAGTCATTCTCTTAATGGTAGTCCAAGTCCCGGTCCCAGTTACGTACCTTCGTGTAGTCTTGATCGTAGTCCTTGTCCTAATTCCCCTCGTGGTCTTAGTCCTCACAGTAACCCTAGTCCTTGCCCAAATTCTTGTCCGAGCCCCAGTGTCACTGTAAGTCCTGGTCCTTGCCCAAGTCCTTATAAAAGCACTAGTTTGATTGTAAGTACTGGTCCTCACACAAGTCCTTGCCCAAGTCCTAGTGTTAGTCTAAATCCTCATAGTAGTCCTAGTCCTCCTCTCTGCCAGTCTCTTAGTGCTCCTCGGCTGACGCCGACACCTGCTCCTCGGCTGACGCCGACTCCTGCTCCTCGGCTGACGCCGACTCCTGCTCCTCGGCTGAAGCCGACACCTGCTCCTCGGCTGAAGCCGACACCTGCTCCTCGGCTGAAGCCGACACCTGCTCCTCGGCTGAAGCCGACACCTGCTCCCAGTCTGGTTCTCACACCTGCTCCCAGTCTGGTTCTCACACCTGCTCCCAGTCTGGTTCTCACACCTGCTCCCAGTCTGGTTCTCACACCAGCTCCCAGTCTGGTTCTCACACCAGCTCCCAGTCTGGTTCTCACACCAGCTCCCAGTCTGGTTCTCACACCAGCACAAACTCCCAGTCTGGTTCTCACACCAGCACAAACTCCAAGGCTGGAGCCCACTCCGGTACCAGCACCACGACAGGTACCGGTGCCAGCTCCGTGCCGCCAAGCACCGGTGCCAGCTCCGTGCCGCCAAGCACCGCCGACGACGGGGCTGGAGCCCACACCAGCGCCGACGACGGGGCTGGAGCCCACACCAGCGCCGACGACGGGGCTGGAGCCCACACCAGCGCCGACGACGGGGCTGGAGCCCACACCAGCGCCGACGACGGGGCTGGAGCCCACACCAGCGCCGACGACGGGGCTGGAGCCCACACCAGCGTCGACGACGGGGCTGGAGCCCACACCAGCGTCGACGACGGGGCTGGAGCCCACACCAGCACCACCGACGACTCCTGCGGCTCCCAGGCCGCCTCCGACGACTCCTGCGGCTCCCAGGCCGCCTCCGACGACTCCTGCGGCTCCCAGGCCGCCTCCGACGACTCCTGCGGCTCCCAGGCCGCCTCCGACGACTCCTGCGGCTGCAGCACCCGCATCATCCTCGCCAGCTGCACTCGGGCCTGCTTTGGCTGCAGTCCCCGCACCCTCGTCTGCTGCTTCCAAGCCTGCTGGGATTTCGGTGCTGAGGCGTCGTCCACCACGTCGACCACGGGCGTGGCCTCTGCGAGGTCATCCTCCTCGCCAGATACTCCCTCCTCCATGTCGGCCACGGATGTGGCCGTGCCCGGGTCGTCCGCCTCGCCGGGCACCTCATCCTGCGAGGCGGCCACTAATGTGGCCTTTTCGAGGTCGCCCGCCAAAACTTTTTCGGCAGCAGCGTTCCACCCGCCGCCGCCACATGATGTGTCCTCGGTGGATTCGGGGACATGCGATCTGGCGACCCTCCACCGTGGACTCCTTCCGCCCTCCCTTCGTTTGTGAACTTTCTGGTTTTGGGAGGGGGTTCTCTTTATTGCAGTTTTTTGGGGGCATCTGGGATCTGCCCCTTAAGGGGGGGGTAATGTTGTGATCCGGCTTCCGGATCACACATCTCTAGCATGTTTGTCTTTTTTGTATTGTCCTACTATGTTTTGATCATGTTTTGGACTCTACCGATCCCGTTTGTTAGCGCACTTCCTTGTTTTGTATTGTCACCATGGCAACCTAAGTATGCCTCCTGCACGGACTCATTACGCACACCTGTTTTGAATTATTTGTGTTGTATTTAAGACCACCTGCTACCTTAGTTCCTCCTGGCTGTTTTGTTTGCTACTTGCAACACGCACGTTGGTTCTTATTTTTGTAATCACTATTGCTAAGTCTCGCCTTAGCTTTGCGTGCGCTCTGCACCTCTATTCCTGTACTCTGCTCTCGTTGCTAATTATTAGCATAGCTCTCCGTGCATTCGGCACGCCTTTTCTTTGCATTTTGTACCAGTATTATTTTTGTTTTTGTATTAAATCTAATCTTACCTGCAACTCCTGCCTGTCCTGGTCCTCTTGCATCCCTGGGGTAGCAACACGCATCCATTATGCCTCGCCATCGTGTCACATGTGTCCGTATGCAGACTGGCACACTATTTTCATATTCACTGACTTTGCAAAGGAATGGGAGGGAAGGGCAACAAAACCTCATAAATAAATAACAATGCACAGCTTGCCCTGAAAATAGAGGCATAATTTTGTGTTTGTATTTTATTCAGGCGGCAAAAATTTAATCTCCCATTTAATACCCGCTATTGTATAAACAGCAGAGAGGTCACTGACATATAAACATTAGGAAATGTAACCTTATGAAAATCGATTTAGCATTTAAATATTATCTCCCACTGGGCGTTTGTTAATGTGACTTCAGGAAAGCAGCTGTGAGTCATCGAGGAAACAGTCAAATGTTGGAAATATGAATCTGCCGGTTGGAAATTAGAGCAGCAAATGCGTATTGAAGAGCCATATTTCCTAACTTGATGAATGAATAAGCATGTGTCTCGCGTGGCTTCTGACAAAATGGAAACATAATTGAGCAGATGGCACAAATAACATGGATCATGAGTACGCAGTTTGCCATAATTTTGAAGTGACAGTCGTGGTAACGGTAAGCGGAGGCCACTTTTTCCCCTTCCCTCTTGTTTAATGTTTGAATGAGCTGCTGTATCATCGTGTCAATGATTGAAACCAAACAGTCCTGCCAACAAACTAATCACATGGGCTGGTAAAGCAATCCTCGAAGGACATGCACCGCAAGTATGAAAGTGTGTCTGCAGCCCCGATTATTTATTCATTTTGTTTGATTCGGGATGATGTTGCTCCCTTGGATAACCCTTTTCCTATCTGGCGAGAGCGCTGGCACTACGCCCTCTGTTTAAGATATCAAAGATTTGCGGCGTCTTGTTTCCCCGTGTTGGTTCGCCTGGGGAGTTTCGCCAAACAAGAAAATGAATAAAGCCTCAGAAATATAGAAAAAAAATAGAGGGAGGAAGATGAAAGGAGTAGAGGAGGAAGGCGGAAAAATGAAAAGATGTAATGGGCTTCTTGTGTTTCAGGCTAAGAGAGGGAAGCGTCCGGAAGCTGCTGCCTTTTCCCGGTGGTCTCGGGAGAACCCGTCTGTGGTGGGAATGACCGTTTTAAAATATCACCGCAGAGGACAGAATGTGTGTTTGTATAATCTGTGTCTATTAGGTACGGAACATTAATTAATTAATTTCCCTTTTGTGTGTGTATTGGATGTGTGTCGTTGAACATAAACAGCAGTGAAATTAGATCATGAATACAAAAGTATTTCAATGGCTTCAAGCTCCCAGCATATGTCTCTCAATAAGAAATCAACATTTTTAATCCGATTAAGTATTGCAAGTTTGGTGAGCAGAAGACACAAGTTACACACCTAGGAATCATCTCTTACTATCAAATGTTACACACCATGACTGAAGTCTCTAACAAATTGTAGTTGGTGAGTCTATGCAAGAAAATGCCAAGTAAATGCAGCACCAATCGAATCACAAATTGGCCTCAAAGTGCATTTGAAATGATTGGTCATGTAGAAAAATAAAAATATATTACACAGATGAACAAAATACTAAAAACAGAAAGCAAAAACATTTATGCTGTAAATGATTATTTATGAAATCCTATTAAACACACTTCTACATTTGCATAAATCATGACTAATTACAGCTTATTACTCACATGCATAATTTCAATAAACTGAAAAAAGAGCCCAGAATTTAATACAGAAACTGATGCGATCCGCTACTTGGATTACCACAAATTATTGTTTATACTTCCAGTTGTTGTATCACTCAGTTGTTCTACCCTCTTACTTCCTGTTTAGTCAGTCACCATGGTTGCTCATTGATCCCACCTGCTAATCACGGTTTCTGCACACCTGTCACTTTTGATTACTTCCCTATTTAAGCCCGTCCCTTTTCATTATTCTTTCTGGGTTCATAGCTTGCTTTTACCCAACGTATGTATGTATTTTTCTCGCTGACTCATATGCTAAGCCACCTGCAATTTCTTAGCTCTCATGCTAATTTGTTTTACATTTTGTGCCTTCATGCCAAGTGTTAGTCTGTTTGTACTTCCTAGCTCACACGCTAGCATCTTTTGTTTGCCTTTTGCGTAACTTCAGTGTTTTTTTGTTTCATGGCTCCTTTTGTTATTCAAATAATATTTAAACCTTGCCTTTGCTGTGTTATCGTTTGACGCATCCTCAAGGGAATCAACCCGGCACCACAATACCGAACAGGTGTAACAGAAACATGTTTTATATATTTAAGTTGAATGACTTTCATTTATTTGTATGAGGTGGCGACTTGTCTAGGGTGTACCCCGCCTTCCACCCGATTGTAGCTGAGATTGGCGCCAGCGCACCCCGCGACCCCAAAAGGGAATAAGCGGTAGAAAATGGATGGATGGGACTTTCATTTATTTGTAAAAAAACTTTGTACCATTTTTTTTAAGTGAAATTTGCCAGCAAGCACAAACTCCTCACTCATCTTTGCAGTGACGTATGCATTGATCTGTATAACTTATGCAACCCGCTCCCCCATTCAGGTAACCATCCACAGTTTAGGTAAAGGAGCATGTACGGTCAAAATAAATTGTGTGATTAATCTGCATGAATACATATTTTATGTAATTGTTTGGTGTTTAATCCCTTACTCAGTGGCCTAGTGGGTAGAGTGTCCGCCCTGAGATCGGTAGGTCATGAGTTCAAATCCCGGTTTAGTCATACCAAAGACTATAAAAATGGGACCCATTACCTCCCTGCTTGGCACTCAGCATTAAGGGTTGGAATTGGGGGTTAAATCACCATAAATGATTCCTGGGCGCAGCACCGCTGCTACCCACTGCTCCCCTCACCTACAAGGGGGTGATCCAGGGTGATGGGTCAAATGCAGAGAATAATTTCTCCACACTTAGTGTGTGTGTGACAATCATTGGTACTTTATCTTTTAACTTTCTTTTTAAGTTAACTCATAGTTTTTGACAGCCCTTAAAACTACAATATATTTACTTATTTTGTGATTTTTCTTAACAAAACAACACAGATTTAGAGGTGTTTTCAAAAAAAATGTGGCGTTCCATTTAATTATCAGTACTGCAGCACAATCAAAACAAAAAACCTTTAAAAACAATGAATTATAAAACTTGAATATGGTGTTTATAAAGATGTTGGGGGGATGGGATTCGAGCTGGTTATGTGGTTCTGACATGTCCTTAGAAAAACTTGTTTTTTAAAACAGCATCATCGCCCACTGAAATGAACTGAAATTTATATATATATATACACAGTATATGGATACAATTGTGAAGTGAAGTGAATTATATTTATATAGCGCTTTTCTCAAGTGACTCAAAGCGCTTTACATAGTGAATTGGATATAAATGGAAAGGTTTCATATGTATGAATTGTAACTCAAATGTTATACAATTTTATTGATAAGTTGTTCATAAATTAAGCACTTTATTACATCAAAAAACAGTTATTGAAAAATGTTACGTTTTTGACACCTAAAATATTGCAATTGTGCTGTGCTTTAAGTTCAAAATGCTACTAAATCTTTTTGGAAGGAGAGCTACTGTTTATCATAATCATTGTTGAAATATACATATATTAATTTTAATAATAATAATAATAATGGATTAGATTTATATCGCGCTTTTCTATTGTTATATACTCAAAGCGCTCACAGAGAAGTGGGAACCCATCATTCATTCACACCTGGTGGTGGTAAATTACATCTGTAGTCACAGCTGCCCTGAGGTAGACTGATGAAAGCGTGGCTGCCAGTTTGCGCCCACGGCCCCTCCGACCACCACCAATCGTTCATTCATCATTCATTCACCGGTGTGATCGGCACCGGGGGCAAAGGGTGAAGTGTCCTGCCCAAGGACACAACGGCAGCGACTTTGATGTCCATAGGTGGGAAGCGAACCTGCAACCCTCAGGTTTCTGGCACGGCCGCTCTACCCACTACGCCATGCCGTCCCATTTTACCATGTTTTCATTGAATTATGTCCAAGAATTAAACATCTATTTAAAAAGGCCTACATTTATTTGATTTCAAACGCATCAATTTTTCTTATGGTTTCCCTGACCAAACATAGGTTAAAAAAATCAGTGTATCAGAATTTTCTAGCCTATTTTAAGAACAGGTTATTTCCCCTCTTACACTAGAAACTATGAATCAATCTTGCCTTTAAGCAGGACTGAAGTAAATGTTTTATTTAATTTGCCTATAGTTCACAATAATTATGAGAGACAAGAACACATTTTTTTTTAGGATTTTAAAGATGATAAAACATGCTTGAAAGAAGCGGCTAATGGTTTTCACCGTTGTAGCCTTCAAAGCCCTCTTAAACAACTTCAAAACCCTCCATCAATCATTTTATATACACACTGCAAGTGTATACATAATGTAGTAAAAGACACATTCATAACAATAAGTAATATGTACACTATTTACTATATTTTGGTCATTTTAAGCTTTGCCGGAACTAATCTCTTCAGTGCATTTATTTCCGTTTCCATACCAACACAATTTTGACTTCCAGCAACAAATGTTAGTTCTTACTTCTGGGAAAAAACATTTTTTAGACAAACAAGGATTCACAGGCCTAGCTTTTTGAAGCTGAGTATACGGAGGATGAACTGCTGCTTATAGAAGATAGCACAAAGAGAGAGGAAAACGTTGGAGCAGATGGAAGTCAAGAGAGTGAAATCAGCATCAATTTGACACTGTAAATGTGGAGCTTGGAGCCTAACTATTTCAACATCAATAGTGTGCTTACCCAAAGTCAACTGGAAACATCCCCGGCCAGCAGGGCCTAACGAACAACTGTTCATCGAATGAGTCACTTTAATATCGATCATGATGCACGCAGCACCTCCTGCGTGTTATTATAGCTACACATGTTATCGAGCTAGCTATGTACAAACAAAACATAAAATGAGGGTGTAACGGACTTCCTCTGTCCGGATTCCACTGACCACCAAAGAGGGACATGACAGCGAGGAGATTGTGACTTTCTTTTATTCTTGCAATAAACCTAAGTTTTGTGTCGGGTCGCTTTTCAGCACCGGCTCCACCTACTCGCTCTTCCGCTTGCTTTTCAGCTTCACGTTGTCTGCCTCTTGCTCTCGTTTTGCGTTGCTCTCATTCTGCACTTGTTTGGTTTTCTCCTACTTCTGCTGCCCCGTCCTGCTCCGCTGCTCCCCTTTTACATATCAACAGAGTGTTTTATAAATGCGCCCAGCCGGGCGATCCACGCACCTGACGTTCGTTTCGTCGCCGATCCAGGTGCACCCTGCCTCGCTGCTGGTCCGCCGGCCACGCCTCCTCGCAGCCATCCCGGAGTCGGCCCCGGCGTCCCCCGCGCCGCTTTCGGACTGTCGACCACGGCTCCCCACAGTGGGCTAATACTTTATAGATACTGTAATATGAGTCTTTATGTTTTTCAGTCAGTACAGATTGGTGTTCTGTAGCATTGTGTTGTCTATTACAAACTCAAATGCGACTCGGGTGCTGACATAGAAGATAGCTTCTCTCTTGCTGTAGCTATCTTTTACAGCTAATACCGTAGCATGCTTAAAAAGAGTTCCTCAGTGTTTGCTCTTACAATAACAATGTCACTACAGCTTGGTTATTATACAGGTTACGGTACGTAAAGGAAGTATTGTTGGAGTTTCTTTAATGCATTATTAAAGTGATTTAAAAGCAGAACATATTGCTCCCAATAGCTGCATTGCTAGCTATCTATATAAAATGCAAAAAAAACACATTTTGTCTTTGTCTCTCATAATGATTTTGAATGATCGGAAAAATTGTCCCAAAATTGTGCAGTTCCCCTTTAAACTAAAAAAGTTTGAAAAATGTGTATTCTTTTTTTCTCAAGCTGCTGCACAAAAGGCACCACATACTTTGAAAATACTTGCTAATAATATAAGTAATCTTACCATGAAGATCACAGTCTTTGTAACTGACTGTGATGTACAGTTAATAGTTATCATCTGTAAATGGTTGCTTATAACCCTAAACTAACACCTCTACCTCCACATCCCACCTCCTCGGATTGTAAATAATCAAATGTAAATAATCAATTTTTTATACTTGTTCTTATGCTTTCTGATCTCTCTATGTCCACTACTTGCTGTACATATTCTACCAAGTCAGACCTACACTGTTTCAATGTCCATTATTCTGATGATGCAATTGTTGATGACTGAAGTGCTAATAGCAAACAAACCTAACCCCCCCTCCTTCACATCCCACACCCCGGATTGTAAATAATGTAAATAATTCAATGTATATACTTTGATGATTAACTTGTGTGATGACTGTATTATGCTGATAGTATATATTTTTACCATGAAATGATTTATGTGGACCCCGACTTAAACAAGTTGAAAAACGTATTCGGGTGTTACCATTTAGTGGTCAATTGTACGGAATATGTACTGTACTGTGCAATCTGCTAATAAAAGTTTCAATCAATCAATAAATCTAATAACAACCTATTTATTTTTTTATTTTCGGAAGCATCTGGACAATGTAATTATTTGTCCGGTGTAAGCAGCGTAGTTCAAAGTATTATCCTGGGGAGCTCTGACTTAAGCTATAGCTGCAGTCCACCGTGTCCTGGCAATATTAACACTGTTGTCCTCTGGCCAGCCGAGGCAAGCTGTAATTGCACTAATGATAACAAAATCTGTATCCTCCAAAAGGGAACCAATATAAGATCACCTCTTCATAATGGGCTGGGGATAACAGGAGGATACATTTGGGTTAATTTCTCACCAGGTTTCTGATTTCCTGTCTAAATCAGCATAAAGCGTTGCAGCTTCAGATGGATTACCATGTCGGTGCATTAAGTACAACTTAGACCACATCTGAAGCCACGGGAGACACCGGCTTGATGCTTGGAAACCACAGAGCTATTACATCTGCCTGTTAAAAGCTTTGAGGGAGGCGTCCAGTCAAAGTCAAGGGGCAGTGGGAGCTTGTACAGTACCAAGGTGACTAAAATTCATCCGAGTTGTTTCCGGCACAGGCAACTTGTCCTTGCCGGATTGTCCATTAAAGAAAATATCCGAGACCGACAGGGAATCAAACAGACAGGATGAACATTTGATCAATGGCCCCCGATTGAGAAGCCATGGATTTCACATTATAACAACCCTGTTCATTATTGGCTTGAGTTAGGGTCTGTTTGCCAACGCCCCCTGTGTCCTTTCCTGTTGACTAGCAGGGATCAATTTCAAGAAAAAAAGTAACACAAATGTACGCACACACCAACGTCCATTTGAGCAAGAAAATCACACCACTTACACGAACAATAGCTCAATTAGAGACGTGCGCTCTTGTTGTGGGACTGCTTTTCTTATGCTAATCTGTATACTTACTGTAAGTAAATGCTGCTTGTGCTAGGGGACCCTCCAACTTAGCTCACTATTTCATTATGCAGTCATGTGCAGGCCAATGTTTTTCATTGACTGCCTTTATAAATCACGCTCATGGAAGGATGGATACAAACGGCTGGCGGATCTAAAAGTTAAATTGGCGGTGTGTGTGTGTGTGTGTGGGGGGGGGGGGGGGGGTACAGAGAGGGGGGGGGGGGTGTCCCCTTGTATTGACAAAAGCTTTATTAATCAATCATACATCTTTTCTCGTTGCTGGCGACAATAAAGTGCAGCTGTTTTGAGTGTGCATGTGCAGATGTTGCCCATCTCAGGATAACATTAAACTAATGTTGATTTAGTTGTGTTTATTTGTCAAGACTAGGACTTTGGCGCGGTTTGTTTTCCCATGGTGCAAAGCGACTGGACTGGACAAGGCGTGAAGGTAAAGGCATGATTTATTTTACTCAAAAAGGAACAAACAAAAGGTGCGCACAAGGCTGAGAGCAAACTTGGCTAAGAAAATAAAAGCTAGCACAAAGGCAGAACTATGGACATAAAAATGAAAACACTTAGTGTGACGGGAAAAAACGAGCATGGAACAATGGCATGGAATGAGCATAAAAAGAGTCTCATAAAGAGTAGAGTATGAATAAAGTCAGGGTTAAATCAAGAGTGATGTCGTACACAAAGAGTCCAAAAACCAAACAGAACATAACTAAACAAAACGTGACCAGAGAACATGACGGTATTACCGCTACCGAGAGGAAGAAAAGTGCTTTTTTAATCTGTCGTTGGTTTAGATGAATAATATATTAGAATAAATAAACAATTAATCATTGCATTAATTCTGCTATGATGTGGCGACTTGTCCAGAGTGTACGCCGCCTACCTCCAGAATGCAGCTGAGATAGGCTCCAGCACCCTCAGATCTCGCCCCCCCCCGCCAAATTCAAGACTCTCATGGGAAAAAATGCATTTTACTATTTTGCCACCACGCTGTGGAATGCACTACCAACAGACCTTAAATTTTGTATTTCCCTACTAAATTCTAAAACTGCCCTAAAATAATGGCTCAGCTCAACCTCTACCTGATCTGAACCAACATGGATCTCCAGCAACTCTTCCAAGCATCAAACAGGTTTATATGTGGTTATAATGTATATATATTTTCTTATTCTGTTTTGCACACTCTTGGAGTCCACATGTGCATAGTCATGTACATAGTGCCATGTTCATAAAGTATATACCCCCCCACCCTCATTTTTTTGTATATATTGTTTTTCAAATCACCTGACATGTATACTGTGTATATGTATACAATTTATACATTTTTTAACTACATTTTTTATCCACATGTTACAGGTTATACATCTTTTCTTATCGAATGTATCAAATCTCCATCCATCCATCCATTTCCTACCGCTTGTCCCGTTCTGGGTCACAGGGGGTCGCTGACGCCTATCTCAGCTGCATTCGGGCGGAAGGCGGTGTACACCCTGGACAAGTCGCCGTCTCATTGCAGGGCCGAATGGAACACAAAGCATTACATGGATTCAATTATTTAAGAGGTCAATAAACGTCTCAATCAATCAATCAATCAATCAATCAATCAATCAATCAATCAATCAATCAATCAATCAATCAATCAATCAAAACCCTTTGCGACCTTCAAAGGGACAAGTGGTAGAAAATGGATGGATGTAATTGCTATAATTGCATTAAATGGACACATGTATGAATTAACACTTAGCATGAAGTTCTATCTTCTATCTCAGGATGTGTGGCAAGGGAGGGTTGGAGACTTCCAACATATGTTACATTCATACTTTTCTCTGTCTTGTTTTTTTTTTTTTTTAATTAAACAGTGTTACTTACCTCCTTTTTAAAAGTGCTGGCAGTCTTGTTGCATCAACTGGTGAATTCACACGCTCCTGCGTTACAGAGTTTGTTCTCCACAAAACGATGGAGATCAGTCAGTAAGCACCATATTACCCTGATCCACTAAAGGTTTGCGTTTATAAAACACGTGCAAAGTTAATAGCGCACACACAGTTGATTTACTAAGCTCGTGCACAGCGAATTATTTCGCTTATATTAGTAAAACTTATTCTAGACAACAGCAATTATTTAATAATACCACTTTAACATTTGACAACAAAACAATTATACAGAGCGACTCGTTAAATAATCTTGGTATTATCTTCAACCCAACTCTTTCATTTGTGTCACACATTAAGAGTGTTATTAGAACAGCCTTCTTTCATCTCTGTAATATCGCTAGAGTTTGTCCAATTTTTTCCACCCCGGCGCTGAGATCAATATTCATGATATTCTCGATTACTGTAAAGTATTATTTTTGGGTCTCCCTAAGTTTACCATTAAAGAATTATAGTTGGTAGAAAGTGTACCAACTGTAATTTCGTTTGACAAGAACAAGAAAGGTTGATCATATTATGCACTGGCTTCCTGTGCAGTTAAGATGCGACTTTAAAGGCCTACTGAAACCCACTACTACCCACCACGCAGTCTGATAGTTTGTATATCAATGATGAAATATTAACATTGCAACACATGCCAATACGGCCTTTTTAGTTTACTAAATTGCAATTTTAAATTTCCCGCGAAGTATCCTGTTGAAAACGTCGCGGAATGATGACCTTTATGAAGACGCGTGCGCGTGACATCACCGGTGGTAGCGGACATGTTCTTCCAGCATCACTCACGGCTAAAAGTAGTCTGTTTTTATCTTATAATTACACAGTATTCTGGACAACTGTGTTGCTTAGTCTTTTGCAATTTGTTCAATTAATAATGGAAACTACAAAAAAGAAAGATGTTGGTGGAAAGCGGTGTATTGCAGCCGGCTGTAGCAACACAAACACAGCCGGAGTTCCTTTGTTTGTTGTGAAGCTTTAATATGGAACAGAGCGGTCAAGCGAACATGTTTCTCTACCACATGTCAACCGGCAGGTTTCGGTGAGAAAATGGTGGTAATAAGTCGGCTCTTATCGTAAACATGAGAGGAGCTTGTATCGTTCCTCTTACAGCTCTCCCGTCCAAAGGCAAAACCTAGTAACTCACTTCTAGCTGATTTTGAGAAAACAAAGGAAAACCAATCTATCTTGATGCTGTCTTACAAAGATCTACAAAGTCATCAAACGTATAGATGTTTTCTTGAGCTCTCATTTTCTTGTCAATAGAGCCATGGATTGAATCTGCTCTCATGAACGTGTGCCCTTTCTTTAGATATTTTATCACAATCTCGGGTGGGCCCCATTCTGCGTTTGCACATTGGGCAAGAGTGTCCAGTTTTTATTTTGAACCTCCACAGTCATCTGCCCAAAAGAGTATGCGAGGGGAAGAATCAAAAACAATACATTTAATGAAGGTGCTTGCAACGTCCTGGGCCAATCTTCCAAATATCGCCTCGTGCTATAATATCACATAATCAGGTTGACCGTCGGCCCCCATTCGTGCAAATGTCTCATTAAAGACAATAAGGCGACTGACAAAGAAGCTTCGATTGGTCCCTTGAGATACTAGGTTTTTCTGTTGTATCTACGCGGTTATGTGATAGTTGCTAGGTCCTGCCATGCGCGTAACAGCTTACTTACGGAACAAATTACAATATCGCATACACTAATGTAAAGCATATCATCTAGGAACTCCAAAATTATTATCAGCTCAGTTTTGACCAACATTGAGTTACTGGGTTTTGCCTTTGGACGGGAGAGCTGTCAAAGAGGCAGCTGCGACTTTCTTGGCTCCTCCATGGCTTCCCTCAGAGACACTGGCAGTCACCTCACCCCTCCCACTTTCAGGTATGACTATATAATCTCACTAAAACCCTTTTTTTTTTTTTTTTCCAAGATGGCGCTGCTGTAGTGGCTGCTGTTGGCAGGAGCTCTGTGCTCTTGTGTCATCCTTTTGTGTTTCCCTCTCGTTTTCATGTGTTATTTTATATTTTTTGCCTTTTGGTCCGGGACCCTTTGGGACTGTGTGACAAGGGGTGGCACTTTCGTGACCTCTGTGGTGCTTTTTTTGTGGACTTCAGGATCTGTCTCCCGGGAGCCTTTTGGCCATGGAGACTAGCTGCTGGGTGTCTGCCACACCGGAGTCGGTTTGGAGGGACTGGAGGAGATGCGGATGAGGGGACAAGGCTGCGGAGCTAGCACTGAGCGCCGGGACGGAGGGGATTTGCGGTGTCTTGGCTAGGTGAGCAGGTGTCGGACACCTCAGTCACCTTGGATGTATCCTCGCTCATCCATGCGGACTGGACATTGGCCGAGAGTGGAGTCGGCTGTCTTGGTTGCTTTGTTGGGTCTGCTCCTGTCTCTGGCCAGGCTCCCTCCACCCCAGCGTATGATGGCGTGGAACACCGCAGAGGCCACCCCAGTGTATATGTTTCTTTTACTTTTTATTCATAGCTGTATGTAGAAGTGTCTGGTTGTATCCGCTGCTTTAATGTCTTTAATATCCTTTGTGTTCTTTGATGTTTGATGTTTTCCCCTTACACACATGTAAGAGGGATGTGTACTATTGCTATGAGTTGTTTTTTTCCCTTGGCCTCAGTCTGGACCCCCTCTCCAGGGCCCAGGCTAAGACCGATTTTTTTATTTTATTTTAGTCTATTTTTTTATTTTTTTTATTTATTTTTCTCTCCCCCCCTTGGTTACCTGTATCTCCTCTTTTTTTTAAGGGGCGCTGGAAGCCGGCAGACCCGTCAGCGATCCTGTTCTGTCTCCCTGTAATGTTCGTCTGATCTTGAATGGGATTGTGCTGAAAATTTAAATTTTCCTGAAGGAACCCTCCTGACGGAATAAATAAAGTACTATCTAATCTAATCTAATCTAATCTATCTAGTAACACAATAAGCAGATAAGGGATTTTCCAGAATTATCCTTGTTAATGTGTCTAATAACATCTGGATTGCTTCCACTGCACTCGTTTTTTTTTTTTCTTCTAGTCCTTCACTCTCACTATCGTCATCCACGAATCTTTCATCCTCGCTCAAATTAATGGGGAAATTGTCGCTTTCTCGATCCGAATCGCTCTAGCTGTTGATGGCTATGATTGTAAACAATGAGAGGATGTGAGGAGCTTTACAACCAAGGACGTTTCGTGCACATCGTCTGCTACTTCTGGTACAGGCAAGGCTTTTTTATTAGCGACCAAAAGTTGCAAACTTTATCGTCGATGTTTTCTACTAAATCCTTTCAGCAAAAATATGGCAATATTGCGAAATGATCAAGTATGATACATTGAATGGACCTGCTCTCCCCGTTTAAATAAAAAAATCTCATTTCAGTAGGCCTTTAAGGTTTTACTACTTTTGTATAAAATACTTCACGGTCTAGCTCTATCCAATCTTGCTGATTGTATTGTACCATATGTCCCGGCAAGAAATCTGTGTTCTAAGAACTCTGGCTTATTAGTGATTCCCAGAGCCCCAAAAAAGTCTGTGGGCTATAGATAGTGTTCTTTTTAGGCTCCAGTACTCTGGTATGCCCTCCCGGGAACAGTGAGAGATGCTACCTCAGTAGAAGCATTTAAACCCTATTTTAAAGGCCTATTGTTTTTAATGGGAGCCTCCAACAAAAAGAGCTATTCGGACCAAGAAAACGACAATTTACCCATTAATTTGAGCGAGGATGAAAGATTCGTCTTTGAGGATATTGATAAAAACAAGTTAAAAAAAAACGCGATTGCATTGGGACGGATTCAGATGTTTTTAGACACATTTACTAGGATAATTCTGGGAAATCCCTTATCTTTCTATTGTGTTGCTAGTGTTTTAGTGAGTTTAACAGTACCTGATAGTCGGAGGTGTGTGTCCACGGGTGTGTTGACGCGCATTGTCTCAGGGAAGTCGACGGCAGCTTTATGGACGGCACAAGCTCAGCTGATCTCCGGTAAGAAGCGACTTTTTACCACAATATTCTCACCGAAACCTGCTGGTTGACATTCGGTCGGGATCCATGTTCGCTGTGATCCATTGTAAAGTTTCACCTCAGGGAATTTTAAACAAGGACTCACTGTGTGTTTGTGTGGCTAAAGGCTAAAGCTTCCCAACTCCATCTTTCTACTTTGACTTCTCCAATATTAATTGAACAAATTTCAAAAGATTCAGCAACACAGATCTCTAAAATACTGCGTGATTATGGGGTTAAAGTAGATGACTTATAGCTGTGTGTGTGTGCAGCGCTCATATTTCCTAACAGCCCGTGACGTCACGCGTATACGTCATCATTACGCGACGTTTTCAAGAAGAAACTCCCGGGAAATTTAAAATTGCAATTTAGTAAACTAAAAAGGCTTTATTGGCATGTGTTGCAATGTTAATATTTCATCATTGATATATAAACTATCAGACTGCGTGGTGGGTAGTAGTGGGTTTCAGTAGGCCTTTAAAACTCATTTATACACACCAGCTTTTAAATAGGCCCTTTTTTAAAACAGTTGATCTGCCATCTTTCTTTTCTGCTCTGCTCCCTTCTCCTGCGTGGAGAGGTTATCAGGTGGCAACGGATCAGCTTCCACGGAGGAGGCGCTAGCTGCTCCAAGTCCACTCCTCTATGCATCAATTGGCGTCGTCTCTGCGCTGCTGACTTGTCTCCATTCAAGATGATCTCCTGCTGGCCTCACTATGAAATGGACTGTCTCGTTATTAACTGTATTCACTCCGCATCCATTGCGCCGGTCATCCGCCGACCCTTCCAAGGTTTCTTGTTGTTCCCATCGGGTTGAGTTCTTGCTTTATACAAGTAAACTTTGATTGATTGATTAAAACACAGAGTGAAATCAATTCAGCAGGCTGGTTTTCATGTGTATGCAGAATGCATCCTGATTATTGGAATGTCCTAATAGGAGGAGGAGGTGATGCAATATAATCATTTAGCACTCGCAATATGATTTATCAGGAATAAAACTGGTCTGCGGTTGCTGTTTTGCACGTTTGAAATGTGTGTGCAAACTGGCACAGTTCCAGACAAATGGCTGTAAGAACGGAGGCAATAGCGCTGCATAGCCAGATGACGGATAACAAATCATCCGTCTGTTTCAACATATTTTGACAGTCAAAAAATAATAATAAAAAAAAAATTGTCTATTCAGCAATATTTTTTATGATTCCATAGCGGTTGGATGACATCAAGAGTTGATTGAAACAAATTCAAATAATTTGTTTTGGTGCCTGCGCCGATCCAAGAGCACATTTCATGCATGCTAAAATAGGTTGTATTGTCAAGATCAAGCTTGTGCAAAATTTCGCCCAGAAAAGGTGGTGAATATTTTATATTTGTGTGCTGCATAATCAACAACACAACAAAACATCCCAGGGCCATTGTAGAATATGATGTCCTTAATGTGGAGCCATTAGTACGCCCAAAATTGTAATTTAAATGGGGCGGTCAGCATAACTTTTGCACTTGCTTTCAATTGTACACACAGTCTTAATAGATCAACAGCAACACACCCACTAATAGTACACACAATTTTATAGTTTATACATGCTATTTAGCGCCTGTTATTTGTATCTCAGTGGATCAGGCCCATAGTGTATTAAAGATGCTAAAACCAATAAAATGGAAACCAGTCAATATATGCTAAACTATTTGAACAAAACATCCATAACTTAGCCATATGTTGTTGGTAAAACATTAGTCTACGAGCTAAACTCACCCACTTAATATATTTAGTTTCTTATTATTATTAATCTCTACCAATAATATGATTATTGCGCCAACTAAAACCATTTTGAGGGCTCAACCTACCATATCTCCATTAAGACAGTGATGCACGAAAATCTTAAAAGTCTGTATCCAGGAAGACAAATAGGTTGTTGACCATTTTGGTTTTCAGGTCCCCTTTTGGGGGAGATTAGGGATAGTTAAATTTTTTTCTTAGGTGTTTTTTGGTGTAATTTTCTAATAGGGCTTGTGTTTATTTTGCCTATATAATGTGTCACAGGTCAAATGCCCCCCTGGCTGCACTTTGGATACCACTTGTCTACTGTCGCATTATTGATGTTGAAGCCTAATTACAGTACAAGGTTATACTCGTGGCATTTACAAACATACGATAGGTCACTGTAGTCAAGATGCACTGGGAGGTGGAAATAGGGACACATTTATATAAAAAAGCCTTAGAAAAAGTCAGGTTAAAACAGAAGTGCATCATTTAAAAAAGACTTTGTATCCGACGGGACAGATGGCAGACATTCCAATGACCAAAACTAAACATCTCTGATGCTGTTGACCAGCCAAAAATCAAAGATTAAAGAATAGAGATGATATTCAGACCCTTCAAAGAGTTACAATTCCCATCACAACTGATCTTGATTTTTCACAGTATAAAATATGGCTGGCAAAGAACAATGTTTTACATATCGGATGGTCATAATAAACAAGTGAGTGTGAGCAAAGGGCTTTTGGATCCACAGTAATTTATCTCAGGGTTACATAAGGATACCAATATTGTTGCTCGCATTACGTTTGACACATGGAAAACAGTGTTAAACATAAAATGCTTACAAAGAATGCCAGATGCCATATTTTCCGGACTATAAGTCGTTACTTTTATCTAGCGCTTTGTACTCCGCGGCTTATAAAACTGTGCAGTTAATTTATGGATGTTTCTTTGCTAGTGGCAATGTTTTGTATTCAACAAATTGTTTTTTTTTACACTAACAGAGACAAGGAAGAGGTGTGTTATTGTTTGAGCTATGGCGCCATCTTTTGGATGAGTTCAATCACTGCAGGTGCTGCAGGTTGTACTTCTTGTTTCGTGCCTTGAACCGGGACTATAACCGTCAATAGCTTTTCTACTCAAAAGGATTCTTCATCCATCACTCCAAGCAACACATGTAAGTTATACAATATAACTAAAACAATTCATACTTACATACCATCCAAAGTCTGTAGGAGTGTTTTCATGCATATTTGTACTTGCTATCTTAATGTCATCAAGCTAGCTTCATTAACATTTGCTAATATGCTCACATGTTTACAAGTGTCTGTGTTAGTATTATTGACTTACAATAATGTTGTGGTGGGCGTGGCCTGCGCGCCTACAGGTAAGTGGGGTGTGGCAGGACCGGCATTGAGGTTGGCGACAGGTGATTGGATGACACAGCTGAAAGTGTTTGTCTAATCACCTGTCGCTCTGTAAAAGGCAGCAGTCGGGAGGCGGCGGGAGAAAGAGAGACGGACATAACTTGGCTGAAAAGCAGAAAGACATTGGCAAAAGGAGAGACAATTGCTGGAAAGCAGGAGGATTTATGGAAAAATAAAACATTGTTGAACCTGAAAGAAGCCTGTCATGTCCATACCTGGTGGTCCGGAGAACCTGGAAGCAACAGTCTGCCACAATTTGATGCCCAACTTGGAAGGACCATTGGAGGCAGGGGAATATGACCCCCCGACAAATTTCATGAGTGAGCTCGCCAAGGTAGCAGCGAGCAGCCGCCAACAGTGCCAAGTCCTGCGGGCGTTGGCGGACCAGATGGGAAGGGCACGGCCAGGGCCAACGGACGTCGCCATGCGCCGCATGGGGGATGAAGAGGACCCCCATACCTTCCTGGACATTTTTTCGGCCACGGCAAGGGCATGGGCGTGGCCGGAGGAAGAATGGGGCGTGCGGCTCTTGACGCTCCTGACGGGGGAGGCGCAGCGTGCGGCCCTCAGCCTGCCGGCGGCCTCCAGGGTGCACTTCACTGACCTGAGGAGGGTGGTGCTGGACCAGATGGGAGGCACCGCTGAAAAATACCAACGCCGGTTCCAGTCCATGCGCCTGGGGAAGGGGTACCGGCCTTTCGCCTTTTCCCAGCGGCTCCAAGAGGTAGCGACGCGCTGGCTCCAGCCAGGAGAGGGAGAGGGCCAACTGCAGGACCATCTCATCCGGGAGCAGCTCCTGTAAGCAATCCCCAAGAAGACAGTCAACTGGGTTCGGTACCACCGGCCACGTGACTTGGCAGCTGCGGTGACACTCGCTGACGACCACCTGGCCGTCCACCGCGAGGCGCAACCCGCACCAAGGGCGCACGGACGGAGCACACGACATGAAAAGGAGAGAGCGCTGCACATTCCCCGCCTTAACCCGCTGTACTTTCCCCGCAGGTTCAGACTGCTGTCCCCAGAACATCTCCCGTGCAGACAGCCCCTCAAACGCTTGGGCAGGCACGCTGGAGGCGTGGGTGGCCCGGTCGCGTGCGCCAGGGACCTCAGCAGGTGGAGGTGGGGCGTGTGGCCGCGGTGGCCGGCCCTTCAGTGCCCTCCCCCGACCCAGGTGAGACGTACGGTATCAAGGTAACGATACAAGGGAGTACATACCAGGTGATGGTGGATTCGCGCTGTGGGCAGACCATAATCCACCAGAACCTGCTTCGACCCGGGGCTTTGAGGCATGGGACACGGTTAAAAATCAGGTGTGTTCATGGGGATGTGTATGAGTACCCTATGGTGCCAGTGGAAATTTGGTATGAGGGCCAGAAGCATAGGGTTGAGGTAGCTGTAACTACGCAACTCTCGCACCCCGTAATTTTGGGCACAAATTGGTCGGGGTTTAGTCGCTTACTGACACAATGCGTAGGGGTGCGTTCACGGACCGTAGGAAAGGGGAGTATCCGTGCAGTAGTCAGTGGCGAGGCGGGACCCTCCGACACTGACGAGTGGGAACTGGCGGGGGCTTCGCAGGAAGCCTTCCCGACCCCCTATTGTCGTCCTATGGAGGATTTTCCCCTCGAGCAGTCTCGAGACAAAACTTTGCGTGCGGCCTAGGACCAAGTAGATTATATCGACGGTCAGCCGGCTATTCCCTCACTTCTCAATTATGAGAGATAGATTGTACCGAGTGAGCTGTGACACTTAAACGGGAGAGGAAATCACCCAGTTGCTGGTGCCGAAACACCGCCGGGAAATAGTTTTCCAGGCGGCGCATGTTACTTTGATGGCTGGACATTTAGGGTATGATAAAACACTTAATCGGTTCATGGTCCGGTTCTATTGGCCGAGTATCCGGGCAGACGTGAGCCGTTGGTGCGCGGCCTGCCCGGACTGCCAGCTGGTAAACCCAGCGGCCACCCCGAAGGCCATTTTTGTGGCCATTGCCGCTCATGGAGGTCCCATTCGAGAGAATTGGGATGGACCTCATCGGACCATTTCACCCGAGCTCACGGGGGTTTCGCTTTGTGTTAGTCCTGGGGGATTACACAACGCGCTATCCCTAAGCAGTGCTTTTGCGCTCCATCTCTGCAAAGAGTGTGGCGCAAGCACTGTTTCAGGTCATCTCCCGAGTTGGAATCCCGAAAGAGATTCTGACTGACCAGGTCACGTCCTTTATGTCACGCATGATAAAGGAACTATACGGATTATTGGGAATTAAAGCGATCCACACCAGCGTGTACCATCCACAAATGGATGGGCTGGTGGAGCGACTAAATAAAACGCTAAAAACCATGATCCGTAAGTTTACGCACGAAGACAAACCAAATTGGGATAAATGGCTGGATCCCTTAATGTTTGCGATGCGGGAGGTACCCCAAGCCTCTACTTGCTTTACGCCTTTTGAGCTCTTATACGGCAGAAAACCACGCGGAGTATTGGACGTAATTAAAGAAAGTTGGGAGAAGGGTCCAAGCTACAGCAAAAATGAAGTTCAGTACGTTATGGATATGCGAGCAAAACTCCACACGGTGGGGCACTTGTCATGTGAGAATTTGCTCCGTGCCCAGGAACGGCAACAGCGCACATATAACAAAGGAACCTAGCTAAGAAAATTTTCATCGGGAGAAAAAGTGCGTGTACTACTCCCAACATCCAGCTCGAAATTACTTGCAAAGTGGCAAGGACCCTTCGAGGTCACACGGCAATTGGGGGATGTGGATTACGAGGTTCGACACTCGGACCGGGGCGGAGACACTCAAAGCTACCATCTCAACCTACTGAAGGCATGGAGAGAGGCGGCGTCTGTATCCATGGTAACTGTAGTGAGAGAGGAGGAGGAGTTGGGACCAGAGATCCCGCGCTCTGTTCCTCCCTCTCCTCTCCCCTGTGATAACCAGCTCACGTTAGCGCAGAAGGCAGATGTTGCTAAACTGCAGCGGCGCTTCTCTGACGTGTTCTCCCCTCAACCCGGCAGCACGAAACTCATCCAGCATCATATAGAGTGGGTTACGGAGCGATCTCGGCCATACAGGCTCCCCGAACAAAAAAGCACAATAGTTTGGGAGGAATTAAAGTCCATGCTGGAATTGGGAGTAATAGAAGAATCCCACAGTGCGTAGTGCAGCCCGATAGTTCTTGTAGGGAAGAAGGATGGGTCCGTGCGGTTCTGTGTGGATTACTGCAATGTGAATGAAGTATCACGTTTTAACACGTACCCCATGCCTTGGGTCGAAGAAGCTCCTGGATCGGCTGGGCACTGCTCATTTTTTCACGACATTGGATTCGACCAAGGGCTACTGGAAGATTCCATTGTGACCAGAGTCTAAGGAAAAAAACGGCCATTTCCACTCCAGAATTGTTATACCAATTTGTATCACTTCCGTTTGGCTTGTTCAGTGCGCCTGTTACGTTCCAGCGCCTCATATATCGGGTGGTGCGACCCGATATATGCAGCAGGTGGGGCAGGCAGGGCGAAGTGTGCAGTTGGCCGGAGGGATGTACAGTATTTGGGGTACCTCTTGGGAGGAGGGCAGGTGCGGCCGCAGATAGATAAAACAGCGGCAATTTGCGGCCTGCCCAACACCCAAGACGAAAAAAGAGGTGAGGCCGTTTTTGGGTCTGGCGGGTTTAACCCCCGGTTTGCGGACCTTACCAGCCCAACAACTTACCTCACCCAAAAGGGTGCCCCAGATCTGGTCCAGTGGATGGAGCAGTGCCAGCAGGCGTTTGAGAGCGTTAAGAAGGCCCTCTGCGAGGAGCCGGTCCTACACATGCCTGATTTTTCCCTCCCGTTGTGTCTGCAGGCTGACGCGTCGGGCAGAGGTCTGGGAGCTGTTGACCGTCCCATCCTCTAGATCAGCCGTAAGCTGTCTGAAAGGGAGGCCAGGTACAGCACCGTGGAGAGGGAGTGCCTCGCCATCAGGTGGGCGGTCGGGGCCCTCCGATACTACCTCCTGGGGCGCTCATTCAGCCTATGCTCGGACCACAAACCCTTCCAGTGGCTCCATCGCATGCAGGATGCCAACGCGCGGATCACCCGTTGGTATCTAGCTTTGCAAACCCACAACTTCAGAGTGATCCACAGATTGGGTGCACAGATGGCCGTGGCCGACTTCCTGTCCCTCTCTCTCTCCGGGGTGGAATGGGGAGGGGGCTAGGCGCGGCCAGATGGCGTCCCGGCCTGAGTCTGGAGGTGGAGGTATGTGGTGGGCGTGGCCTGCGCGCCTGCCGGTAAGTGGGGTGTGGCAGGACCGGCTTCGAGGTTGGCGACAGGTGATTGGATGACACAGCTGAAAGTGTTTGTCTAATCACCTGTCGCTCTGTAAAAGGCAGCAGTCGGGAGGCGGCGAGAGAGAGAGAGAGAGAGAGAGACGGACATAACTTGGCTGAAAAGCAGAAAGACATTGGCTAAAAGAGACAATTGCTGGAAAGCAGGAGGATTTATTAAAAAATAAAACATTGTTGAACCTGAAAGAAGCCTGTTATGTCTATACCTGGTTGTCCGGAGAACCCGGAAGCAACAGTTTTCCTCAAATGTTTTTAAAAAAATTGTTTCAGTTTCGTAAATTCACCAAAGCGCCATCATGGAGTTATTAAGTCTGATTATCCGATTGGGGAGTTAGCTTCTGCACCTAGTGGGCCCATGACGATTACTTCAGTTTTGTTTGATCATCCGTTTTAATGTAAGCAGAATTTTCTTGCATTTATTTAATATTTAGAATGCAAAAAAAAGCAAAAAAAAACCCTCCGTCGTCATTTATTTCGTCATGATTGCGAACGATTGGCAAAATTCTAAAAAAGGGATGTTCCCTGTCAAATATTGCTGCACTCTTTAGCCCCGAAATTACGGTAAGTGTTAAGTATTTGCTTAAATTGTTTATTTCAGCACAGCGCATTGGTGACCTTAACTGTAGAGGTTAGTTTTGGTCAGTAGGCTGAAATGAAAAGAACACATTTCAAACAAATGCGGTATGGCTTTCAGTTTTTCTCATTTGTCATATTTTTATTAATTTGACTGACACCATAATATTATGACTTCTAGCAGTGGAAATAGTGATTTCTGCCTAATGACTGTGGTTTAATTTAGTGCTGACTCAGTGACACTGAAAATATTTAAAGCCAAGTTATTGTTACAGTTAATTAAGTTCAAGTTAAATTCATGAGCAAATGGCAATACTTTTGGATTTGTCTATTTTAGGTCCGGCTTGACTGGAAACTTTCTTGCAAGAAGACCTTCCATTATCTCCCAGCAAATGGTCAGTGCAGAGAAGCCTACATTTAGGACTACAGGTCTACAGATTTAGTGTAATTTATCACGATCTTATATTAAGCGTGAAACACCCTTAAACTGCAGCGCTGAATAGACCCCTTCTCGAACCATTACTTGGAGGATTTATGTATTTAATACATCAAAATATGAGAACAATTTTAGCAGGAAATGTCATGAGGAATGACATTATTTCTACTGTCTGCACTTTTCTGGTTCGCCATTTGGCAGCCTTGTCAGTAAGTGAAAGAATTATTTCAATTATTGTACAGGCATTAAATGATGGTTTGTGGAGAAGGTGGTGACAGGTCTGCAGAGCTTCAGCACTTCCCCTGCCTCTGGCTTCACTGTCACTTTTAATGAAGAAACATTGCGGGAGCCACACATGAGGCAAAAGGCTCGTGAGAAGCACAGTCATAATGTTAAGTTTTATTTCGCCACTGAAATTACAAAGTTACAATTAAGGCAGCAAATAAAGCGACGATTATCATATACATAATCCAAAAACTCCAACCCCCCCACTACTTTCTAGTTCAGAAGTACTGGTGTAGTCAGGTGTGTAGCACCAAATTCTGGGCCCCCCTACAGTAGGCTCCTGAATGACGCCCCATCCCACCCTAAACCCAGCATCGCCGCAGAACAACACACACACTTGGTAGGTTAACATGTACTTAAAAAAGTAATTATTGAATGGATTTGGTTAAAAACTGTTTTTTTTAGAACACATAAAAATTCTTATTAGGTTTTCAAAATTTTAAAGATGGGTTTAAAGGGTGTCAAACTCATTTTAGCTCAGGGGCCACTTGGAGGATAATCTATTCCTGCTTGGGCCGGACTGGTAAAATCATGGGAAAAGTAAAGACCGTTTTCTTTGTTTTATTTTGGCCAAAAATAGAATAAGCATATTCTGAAAATTTACACATTACAAATTATCCTCTTTTGTTGTATATTCTGAGGAAAGAAATGGTGCAGTTTCAAAACCTCTACGTATGAATAACACAATGGTCACAGCGTGTTTGGAAAATAAATGACATTGCTGACATCCGCAACTGCCGAAGGTAAACAAATTAGTTCATCATCATTCCAATATTACAATTATAATATAAACAAACCAATTATCAAAATACACCATAGCCGAAATCAGAGTAACATGACTAAAAATTTACCCAATGTAAATATGGTAGATTTAAAGAAAAAACAAATTGGGGGGCGGGGGTCACCCACATCTGCGGTCCTGTCCAAGGTTTCTCATAGTCAGTCACATTGACATCCTGAAGGGTTGTGAATTTTACCTTGCCCTTACGTGGGCTCTCAACCGAGGATGTCGTTGTGGCTTGTGCAGCCCTTTGAGACACTTGTGATTTATGGTTATATAAATAAACATTGATTGATTGATTGAGTTTAGGGTGTGCATCGTGCTTTCAACCAATTGCGAGCGTTGTATGGAACTCTAACCACAAAGTCATGTTAACTTAAGTCTGTGCATCCTACCTTTTCGTTATTTTATCCGTTGAGTGGATAATTTTCAATCTGCTGCCAGCCACAACCGGAGCAGCTGATTACTTTCCCCTATGCTGATTGGAGTAGCGGCAGCCAATCCAGAGCGCGCTTAAACGCTTTAAACAGTGTCATGTGTAACATGTATTACATTTTAATTACTATTGCAACATCCAGTGGACACATTTAGAACATAAAAAAATTGCAGCTCATTTTCATACTTATTAATAAACTTGTTGGCGGGCCTAATTACAGCCCGTGGGACGTACGTTTGACACCCCTGGTTAGTGTCATGATTGGCTTTCGCCAGAGTAAGACCCCAACGCAGAAAGGAAATAATAAAAATAGTAACAAAAAGCGCACTCAAATGGAGTGAGGAAAAACAATTAAGGACGCACACTAAAGGTGTGGAGAGGAAACAATTAACACTACACGGCAACACAGGGGCCGAACCACAGGAACAAGAAGCGTGAGTGGAACAGAGCAAAGGAAATCGACACGACTGGAAGGGTGAACCATCCGGGATACCGTCATTAAAAATGTGTGACGCTTTTGTTTAAATGGAGGGTTCTTGAAAGCACTATAGTTACGTGCAATGAGATGCAAAAGTGAAATTTTAACTTTCTCCTATGCTGCCACAAAAAAAGCATTACATGGATTAAATTCTTCAATCAAATCAATAAATAGATTAATTATATTTTGCTTTCTTCTATCATCTTGACCTTAGTCCAAAATGTTGGTTGTGTGTATGAATGCTTAAAGGTGAGCTTTGATGACATTATGACGTCCATGTTGAATGAAGTGTTTGATATTGGGTTTGCTACCCAGGTGGAACAGCCCATTTTGTATTTTTGACAAGGGGGTGTAGGTAGTTGTAGACATCAATATTGTTCAAGTAAAGTCATTTTTTTTTTAACTTTCACGGCTCTTTTAATTTTATGTTAACATTTATGACATCTTTTTTTTTTATAACTTACATGTTTTACATTTCTCAAAAGCACAGTAAGTCACATGACTGTCTTTCATGCGGTCAGCATATGATTGGTCCATACTTGAGCATCCAGCCTGGATGAAAACGGGCTAAGTGGTACAGAAAAAAATAATTACTGTGTTTTGCTAACATTCCAGTTAGTTGGAATGTTCATTTATTTCAGCGTCCTACCATATATCCTGTTCCCAGTTTGCAGGGAGCTGAAACCTTCAGGCAAGAGGTGGGGAAAACCGCTCTGTACTGGTTGCCTGTCAGTCCCATATGTCCTCATATTGACAAATAACCATTCTCGCAAGCAGGCAATTAAATCATGATCAGTATCGTTAACTCATTAGATAACACCATTTCTAAAAATACTTTCACAATTTTTCATGCAAAGATAAATAAGAGTAATAGATTTAAATGTGCACAAACTCCCATCAAAAAATCCTGTAGAACACAAAAAGTGATACAAACAGGGACTGAAAGCTATGTCCTCTTAAGCGAGCCCTCCCCATCCATACACACATCAAACACACCATCCCTTCAACTGCCTTTAACCAAATTAAATACCACCATCATTAGCAAGGCAAGCCCTGTGATAGAGAAAACCGCCAGCCCCAAGGACATGGCGCCAAATGGGCTGCCTGAGTTGAAAATAGGACTCCATGCCACAAAGACCAGCCTTCATTTGTATGTTCTTAATGTGTCAGTCTCACTCACTGAACATGGCCTGCTGCTCCAAACACCTGGTGAGGGATTGTTAACACTTGACCTCCATACACTTCATCAACACAAGAACACCGCAGGGGTACCTTCCCCAAACAATGCGGCTGGAATAATTCATGGAATTGAACTCAAGGGGAATAAAAGAAAAGGTCTTGAGTATCCAAAGTAGGTAAAACGCAGGAAGAGAGTAGAGATTCAACATGAATTGTTTAAAAAAAATATTCCTCTAAAGGGGAATTATACCTATTTTTGTAATTGTGCCAATCATCCAAAATCCTTTTTTTGAATCAAGAACATGCATTTTTTTTTTATACTCGTTTAAAATATAAAAAAAAACTGCAAGTACAATGCGACTAACAGTGCAGGATGAAATTATTCCGCCTACAAAGCCCTCTAAAAAATACCACTCAAAAACCAAAATTCATTGCAACATTGCTTGGAAGCATTTTACATCTGAGGGGTGAGAATTATTCCGAATATACCAGCTCAAGGAGGGCTGAAAGATACTGGTCCCAGAGTCGGGACACCGGATGGACCGCTCGTCCAGAGTCGGGACCCAGGCTGGACCACTCGCCTGTGTATCGGTTGGGGACATTCTGCGCTGCTGGTCTGCCTCCGGCATGCATTGTCGCCTCGCAATGTAAAAGCATGCTCTGGAGTGTTAGGTCCTCTGGCACTTTTGCTGGCCAGCCCTGTCAGATGAACAAACTTAGTTGTATGAACAGAGTCCTACGCTGACACTGCTTGGAGCTCCTGCAGTGTCACAGCTCCTTGAAGGGGTGGGTGTAACATGAGAACCAGCTCCGGATCCGAGGACTCTTGAGTGGCGTTTGGTACGGTGCTGGGGGTGGCTCTGGAGAGTGAGTTCTGCCTGCTATACACTGCGTAGTAAAGTTATACGCTTGCAGTCTCTCGGACCATCTGTGGAGCCGGTCGTGGTCAGTAGGGCTGTAAGGGCATGATGGTCCGTTCGATGCATGAAGTGTCGCCCATAGAAGTATATGTGCCACCTCTCGCAGGCCCAAACACATGCCAGTGCCTCTCTCTCCTCCATAGAATACTGCCTTTGACACAATTGCAACAGAGATTTCAGTCTTCTGCTGCAGCTGAGACAGGACCGCACAGACTGCAGTGTTGGAGGCGTCACAGGTCACAAATGTGGGGCACAGTAAACTAAAGTGGGCAAGCACAGGGTAAGAGGTGAGCTGTGTCTTATGCCGGTGGACAGCAGCTGAGCATGCGGGTGTCTAGTCCCAAGGCATGTCCTGTTTGACGAGGGCTCGGCGTGGTGGTGGTGTCAGAATAGCAGACAAAGAAGTGGAGGTAGAAAGCGATCATGCCCAGGAATGATGAGAGTTGTGTAGGGGAGGAGGGCTCAGGGAGGCGCAAGGCAGCGGCAAAATTTGAGTGAAGGGGGCTCAGACCAGCAGTGGTCAGACTGAACCCCACAAGCTGAATGGCGGATGCAGCAAATACACACTTTTCACCATTGAAGGTTAGGTTGTGGTATGCACACCAGGCAATGCACCGTGCACTACAATGTCAGCCAAGTACAGCATCACACCTGGGATGGCTGCAAAAATTGTAGAAATGTTTTAAAGACAGCTAGGGTCGGAGCTGAGGTCAAAGGGCATGTGTGTCTATTGGAACACGCCAAATGAGTCAAGGCTGTCCAAATGAGTCAATTTAAGGCTGTCTGGGTGTAAGGGAAACTGCAAGTAGGCTTGGCGAAGGTCCAGCTTGGAGAAGACTTTTGAGCCGTGGTACTTAGCAAACAGTTCTTCTGGAGGGGGAAGAGGGTAACTGGCACTGTTAGCGTGCCGAAGGTCGATACAAGGACCCAGGCCACAACTTTTCTTCCGTGCCACCACCAGGTTAGAAATCCAAAGTGAGGCATTGACCAGTTCGATGATCCCTGCCTCTGGCAACTTCTGTAGCTCTGTTGTGACGCTATCACGCAGGGCAAGGTGCAGATGCCGCTGAGGTTAAATGACAAGGGACACTACTTAAAGCAATGGTGGGGAGTGTGGACACAGTCAGTATGGTGGAGTATGTAATGTCTGCAATGGAGAAGCCCAACGCGCAGGAGAGGTCAAAGCCCAGCAGGTTAGCACCGTGTCAAGATACCTGGAAGGTAAATGCTGGGAAGGCTCTGGTGCTATAGCGCACGGAGAAGGTGGCAGTGCCCACCATGCCAATTTTGGTGTAGCCATTGCCGTAGAGATGTGGACAAACTCTTTTAAACATATTTACAGAGGAGTATGAAGCCGGACTTTAGGTGGCAACCTCAGCTGCTTTCTACTCTGACTTCATTGGATAAATGTGAAATAAAGGAGGCAGTACACAAGTGGAAGAAAGATAAATGGCATTAATTATTAACTATTTACATATTGTAAAAGTAGTCAGTGACATTCCATTTGTGTAGTTATTTGCCTCAACCCAAGTAAACAGAATGCTAATGCTAACTAGCTAACGCTGAAGCCGATTTGTTTGTGTTGTCGGCGTGAGATAAACACTGACATTTATTATTTATATGGTGTTATTTACAGCGGAAATGGACCAAAAGGAATCGCCCAGCCTTCTTCATCAATTGCTGAGGGGGCGACTTTCTGACTGCTGGACATTGTGGACAGAAGCCTGACTTCGTATGTCCAATTCGGTAGATTTTAATTTTTAAATCAAATCATTTTGTGTATTATTGCTTTGTATTTCATTTACTTACTTTCTAGGTTAATAACTGTGACCTAATACTGTCGGTTTATTCAAATGATATCAGTATAAAAATATAGTAAACCACTCCTCCATACGTCATGAACTAGATTTTTATAAACTACCCAGAACGGTGAAATGCGGAGGAAACACTTTTAGAGGAACCTATAGTTCCAGAAACCTATAGTTCCAGGAACTAGTGGTTCCAGGAACACTTTTACAGGAACTAGTGGTTCCTGAACTTTTGCTGTTAAAGAAAATAGAGTTGCCCTCTGTGAAATCAATGCACCTAGGAGAGAAGTTACGGTTATGCCTAAAACGACCAAAATACTGTAAATATTAAATGTTATTGTGGAGCGTCGCAGCCGACGGGCCGACAGCGGGCTAAGAAACATGATTGTCCTGACAAAGATGGAGCCCAGGAGGTGGGGCATGCGGCAGAGAGGAGAGGCGTGACGCACGTAGGGCGGCACGACAACAGCAATCAGTGCAAGGTGCGTACACCACACAGCTGCGCTCAATCTCATTACCTTCTGCTGCAGCATAAAAAGGGGGAAGGAGGAACATTCAGGGTGAAGTGGGAGAAGGAACCCCCCCTGAATCCCCCCTTATTGTCACTGGCGTCTCACTGGATGTGAATTCTCCCTGCCCACTGGGTGTGAGTTTTCCTTGCCCTTTTGTGGTTTCTTCCGAGGATGTTGTAGTCGTAATGATTTGTGCAGTCCTTTGAGACATTTGTGATTTGGGGCTATATAAATAAACATTGATTGATTGATTGATTGAGAAGACCGACCACGAGCAACAAAAAACAAGACCTGAGAGACGATGAACCCCCGCAACAGACGCAAGCCCCTGACACCGCAAGGTGCACCGCGACCAGGAGCAGGAAGCGCCCGCGCACTGCAAAGTGCCGCGACATCCAGGCAAGAAGACTTAACAAGTATTGAAATAAATCAAAGTCAAACCTGCTACGATGCGTCCTGTATCCATCGTCACTGCAACCCACAGATGGACGGCAGGAAGTCCGTCACAGTTATCATGAATGTACTTATTACTACCTTACATAAATACATACAACATGTTATTAAAACAATGTTGGAGGTTTTTAGATTTAGTTTTTAGAAGTGATTTATTGGCAGAATAGATTGTATGCCCCATTACCTAACTTCTTCTTGCTGGCAATTTATCACTCTTTGGATTGCACAGAAAAGGGAAATACATATGTGTTCTTGTCCCACATAATGGATGATGGGACAAATTCCAAAAAAGGTGCAGTTCCCCTTTAAAAGTCAAATGAAATGATTCCAAAGTTGTGTTTCGTTTAGCCTTTGGCTTGTTTCTGTTTTTGTGATGCAAAGAACGACAAATGTAAGTGTGATGACAACCATTCCATTGGACATCAACTTATTGTGCCATATATTTGTATGACGGTCATATTATGATTTCTATCTACATTTAAAACACTTCCTTGTTGTCTGAATAACATGTAATGGTGGTTCTTTGGTCAAAAAGTTGCATTGATTATGTTTTACAGATCATCTTCAAGCCGCTTTCTGACTGTCTCTTCAGAATGCGCCGTTTTGTGGGCGCGTCTTATTTACGTGGCTCCAACTCGACTGTGGCCCTATCCATGCCCACTTTGTTGTATTTTTGACGCATTCATAGCGACTATACTGAAAAATATAAGTACGAACTATATGCTACCCTGTATTAGAATTGGCAACAGGATGCATGTGCATGTACGGACCACTCTGCCCCACAAGAGGATAGGAAAAAAGAAAGATTTCATTGACTACAGTGCGGACTACAATGGTGGCTGCGTGCAAGGTACTCTGAGTACATTTCTACCATATATGGATAATCCGGTGACACCACACTCGACAAAAACACCACAAAAGGAGCATCTACCAAACAGCTCATTTGGCGAAAGTAGGAAAGAAGGTAAGATAATTTTTTATAAATATCCCCGCAATGTCTCCACAATTTGATTTCAAAATTCCGGGACTTCTGCAGATCCCAAATACACAACAGCAGGTACCAATAGGTAAGAAAAGTTGGTTCTGACTAATAGCTCCCCTTTAAATACCAGACAACAAGGCACACTTAAAATCATTTAAATTTCTCAAAAATCGTCAGTGCCCCTTTTAACCCTGTGCACCAACGGAATAGTTCTGGTTGTGCTGACAGACCTCAAAGTAATATTATATGGTATATGGTGTGATGATAAGTGTGACCAGTAGATAGCAGTCACACATAAGAGATACATGTCGACAGCAATAAATTATGCTAGTAAGTACAGGTTAGCAAGCATAACCAAAACTTTAATATTTCATTGAGAACATATAACAATACACACGGCGCTCAAAAATCTATCGAAATGTTTCAGCTACGTAGCGGCACTGTTTGATGGATTATCGGACAATTATGGCTTCCGTAGTCAGATGTACAATGCTTCCAAATACGGGTATTCTTGTGGTGTGTATATAAAGACCCCAAAATGCCACATATTTGTAATCTTATTATCAAAATAAACGACCATGACATGTTATGTAGACCACAAGGAAGTGTTTTAAATGTAGACCAAAAAAAAAAAATCACAACATGACCCCTTTAATGCGCCTTATACTCCCATGTGACTTTTGTATGAAAAAAGACCTGAATAGACTTGCTCATCGGCATAATCCGATGCGTCCAAAAACCAAAAAATATGGTATATAATTGAAACATAATCAGTACAGTCTTGAGTCTAGCACAAATCAATTTACTGCATACATTATTTCCTCTGAGAATCATTGTTTTGACTTTGGAACAATGTCAACCGTTTTAAAATTCAAAATGTTGCATTTCTTAATCTATCAATTATCAATCAATCAATGTTTACTTATATAGCCCTAAATCACTAGTGTCTCAAAGGGCTGCACAAACCACTACGACATCCTCGGTAGGCCCACATAAGGGCAAGGAAAACTCACACCCAGTGGGACATCGGTGACAATGATGACCCAGTGGGACGTCGGTGACAATGATCTAATGGAGCTTGTAATCTTTTTGAGACTAAGCTTTACTTCCATCCATCCATTTTCTACCGCTTGTCCCTTTTAGGGTCACGGGGGTTGCTGGAGCCTATCTCAGCTGCATTCGGGCGGAAGGCGGGAGGCACCCGGGACAAGTCGCCACCTTATCGCAGGGCCAACACAGACAGACAGACAACATTAACACTCACATTCACACACTAGGGCCAATTTAGTGTTGCTAATCAACCTATCCCCAGGTGCATGTCTTTGGAAGTGGGAGGAAGACGGAAAACACGGAGGGAACCCCCGCAGTCATGGGGAGAACATGCAAATTCCACACAGAAAGATCCCGAGCCCAGGATTGAACCCAGGACTACTCAGGACCTTTGTATTGTGAGGCGCATGCACTAACCCCTCTTTCACCGTGCTGTCTAAGCTTTACTTATTCATCTAAAAAGATGATTTCTGGAAACCTTGTTTCCAGGCTCCAAACACCTTAGTCATTGTTGTGCACTCGGCTCATTTGTCTCCATTTTCACCTTTGACCTGCAGGCAAATGGTGATAAAAGCACCCTTCATTGCTCTGCACAATAAAAGCAAAAAGGCAGCTCTTGAGTCAAGCTGTTCGGTAAACAAACATAAATAAAAGAGACTGGGAATCAATGAAAGAAAAAAAAACAAGAAGGGATACACAATCACTTGCATAGTACTATCAAGATAATGAATATGCAAAGCATGCAATAATACAGAAACGGTTTTATTGTAGGTGCTCAAGTTAACAATTGAATCCATTTAATTGCGTTGTATTATTCAAGCTGCGGCCGCTTGCAATGGATCAGTTTTCACAACAACTTTCTGAAATGGAAAATAAAAACAACTACGTTCGACCTTTCCCTTCTATCATCTTCCCTTTCCTCTGGTCCGAGCATCCACCGCATAACGGATTAGCTCAGAGAAAGACCCATTTCCTCCCCGAGGCTGCTAAAATATTAATCAAAACACAGAGGAGTGAGCAGCAGCTCCCAGGATGCATGTCTTCTAATGGCAATACACGCGCAGAGGCAGGGAGGGAGGAGGGCCGCTTGTAATAGCCTCACAGAGGGGGAGGAGAGGAGGAGGGCCAGAGGTGACAGGGGCTTTCACCGGGGACAAAAGACGGCGGGAGTGAGCGCCCGACAGGCAAGAGGCGAAGACATGAAGAGAGCGGAGGGAAATCGACAAAGATGCAGCACTGATACAGAGCTCTTTGGACATCAGACAAGTACCACTGATGCTCAGCAGCCATTTAGAACACTTAGCAAGCAAGCTCCACAACACAGTGAAACAGTTCAGCATGAATAATGTATAAGAAACCAAACAATAGTCAATTTAAACAAACTTTTTTGTATTTGCTTATCATCAGTGGATTCATATTTTGAGCAGCAGAGTATGAGGGGTCGTTAGGGACATTATTCAGAATTACGTTTCACACACACTACTGAAATGCTCTCACATAAACAACTGAAATGTTATTCTCTCACACACGTTACTGAAACATTCTCATACACACTACTGAAAAACTCTTACTTACGCTACTGAAATGCTCTCACATAAACAACTAAACATGTTTTTCTCTCACACACCCTACTGAAACATTCTAATAAACACTACTGAATTTATTTTCTCTCACGCACACACACACACCTGGAATTATTTTTCACTAGTATGTATAAAAGAATTTCACCTGTGTGTGTGTGTGAAGAGCTTTTCACTCGTGCGTGTGAGAAAAAACAATTTCACATGTATGTGTACAAGGATTTCAGCTGTGTCTATGAGAGCATTTCACTAGTGCATGTAAGAGGTAATTCTGAATAATGTCCCTAACGGCCCCTCATACCTTCCGGTTCCGGTCACCAAAAATGATGGGGGGCTGTTAGGGACATTATTCAGAATTACCTCTTAGATACACTACTGAAATGCTCTCACATAAACAACTGAAATGTTTTTCTCTCACACACACTACTGAAACACTCTTTTACACAGTACTAAAATGCTCTCACATAAACAATTGGAGGCTTCACGGTGGCAGAGGGGTTAGTGCGTCTGCCTCACAATACGAAGGTCCTGCAGTCCTGGGTTCAAATCCAGGCTTGGGATCTTTCTGTGTGGAGTTTGCATGTCCTCCCCGTGAATGCGTGGGTTCCCTCTGGGTACTCCGGCTTCCTCCCACTTCCAAAGACATGCACCTGGGGATAGGTTGATTGGCAACACTAAATTGGCCCTAGTGTGTGAATGTGAGTCTGAATGTTGTCTGTCTATCTGTGTTGGCCCTGCGATGAGGTGGTGACTTGTCCAGGGTGTACCCCGCCTTCCGCCCGATTGTAGCTGAGATAGGCGCCAGCGCCCCCCCGCGACCCCATAAGGGAATAAGCGGTAGGAAATGGATGGATGGATGGATAAACAATTGGAATCTTTTTCTCCCACACACTACTGAAACACTCACACACACTACTGAAATTCTCTCACATACACTGCTGAAATGCTCTCACATACACGACTAAAAAGCTCTCACGTATACTACTGAAATGCTCTCACATACACTGCTGAAATGCTCTCACAAACACTACTGAAAAGCTCTCACATACACTACTGAATTGCTCTCACATACACTATTGAAATGCTCTCACATACACTATTGAAATGCTCTCACATACACTACTGAAAAGCTCTCACATACACTACTATAAAGCTCTCACATACACTACTGAAATGCTCTCACATACACGAGTGAAATGCTCTCACATACACTACTGAAATGTTCTCACATAAACAATTAAAATGCTCTCACAATAGCAACTAAATTGTTTTTCTGTCATGCACACACACACACCATGTGCGTGTGAGAGACAACAATTTCAGTAGTATGTGTGCAAGGATTTCAGTTATGTGTATGAGAGCATCTTACCAGTGTGCATGAGAGAGGTTCGGGTCACCAATAATGCCTGCCCCTTTTCAGCCAAGTATTTTTTATTTATTTATTTATTTTTTAAAGCCAAGTTGTTTGTGAACAAAATGTCTGCCTAACTGCCGACAAGTATCTTAACTGAGGCAGGAGCTCTACTTCATAATTTGAGGGCTTCAGCGGAGAATATAAAAACACTTTCAATGCAACAACGATCGGGCTGCAGCCGTCAGTTGCACCAGCATGCCGCGACACCTGAGCGGCTACACAGCAGTGCTTTTCTCCTCCCGACAGCCAAGCTGCCTGGAGCACTCGTTCCGTTATGAGTGTGTACCGCAGCATTATAAAGCGCAACGTTTCAGCTCATGGACGAGGGGCGAGAGGAGGAAAAGGTAATTAGACATTTCTTTCTAAATTATTGTTTAATCCCACGAAATGTAAGGCAACATGGCATTGTAGTGAGCTAAGCAGTTAGCCTTGTGTGCCCCCACTACAAACAAGTTAGCAACTAGTGTTTCCACGGGTCCTAAGATTCTGACACATTTCTCACGGTATGTCATGGCAAAGAATTGCATCATGCTTTAGAATTAGTAGAAGAACACAATCCAGAAGTTATTTATTCTGTCCTTCAGCTATGACAATATAAGTAATACGGGAACATGCATTTTTAGACAATATGATTTGCCTGAATGGCTAGGACACACCAAAAAATGGATTAGAAAAGACAGATTTAAAATAATAATAAATACAAAAATTCCAGGCCAGATTTTGGACGCTGGCAGGCCGTAACCGGCCCGTAGATAGAAAAGCGCTAAATAAATGTAATCCATTATCATTAGTATTTGATTAGCTAATGACGTACCACAACGTGACTCTCATTTCGACATGTTACCATAGCAAAAACGCCGCAAACATTACTAGCTGATTTGACAGTGTACTTTTTCCAAGTTTGCAAAAGATCTCAGAATCTTAGGACCCACAGAATCACTAGTTGTTAACTTGTTTGTAGTGGAGGAACAAAAGGCTAAGTGCTTAGATCACTACAATGCCATGTTGCCTAATGCAAAGGACAAATTTCGCCACACCTAGTGTGTGTGTGACAGTCATTGGTATTATAACTTTAACTAACATTTCGTGGGATTAAACAATTATTTAGAAAGAAATAATGTCTAATTACTTTTTCCTCCTCTTGCCCCTCGTCCATGACCTGAAACGTTGCGCTTGTTTCAGTAGTGTGTGTGACAGAAAAACATATCAGTCGTTTAATTCTGAATTATGTCCCTAACGGCCCCTCTTAGCAAAGAGCCACATGTTGGACGGCTTCTATACTTCAAAGTCAAAGTAAGGATGTTTATTTATTTATATATAGGTTATGTGCAACCTTGAACAGGATAAGTAGTAGGAAACATATGCATGAACAGTTTTAGGCAGTTTCTGGTACAAAACAAAATTCAGTTTGTGGCCCTATTTTAATCTTTAAAAGCACCCCCGCGACCCCAAGAGGAACAAACGGTGGAAAATGGATGAATGGATGGATATTACAAAGGTTTTTTTCAGAGGTTGCCAACCAAATTGAACTTTCAGAGGCTCCAAATGTTACCAAAAGTATGTATGTAAAACATTTAATTTGGGGACATCGTGGAACGGTGGATAGAGTGTCTGTGCCAGCAATTTGGGGGTTCCAGGTTCGATCCCCGCCCATGCTATCCAAGTCACTGCCTTGTGTCCTTGGGCAGGACACTTCACCCTTGCTCCTAGTGGCCCTCACACTATTTTGTATAAATGTCTGGTGGTGGTCGGAGGGGCCGTAGGCGCAAACTAGTAGCCACGCTTCCGTCAGTCCACTACAGGACAGCTGTGGCTACAAATGAACTTACCAGCACCATTACCATTGTGAATGTGGAGTGAATGAATGATGGGTTCTCTTAACTTAACTTAGATTTATATTGCGCTTTTCTAAACATTTAAAGCGCTCACGGAGAAGTGGGACTCAACATTCATTCACACCTGGTGGTGGTAAGCTACATCAGTAGCCACAGCTGCCCTGGGGTAGACTGACGGAAGCGTGGCTGCCAGTCTGCGCCTACGGCCCCTCCGACCACCACCTATCATTTATTCATCATTCATTCACCAGTGTGAGCGGCACTGGGGAAAAGAGTGAAGTGTCCTGCCCAAGGACACAACGGCAGCGATTTTTTGGATGTCAATAGGTGGGAAGCGAACCTGCAACCCCAGGTTTCTGGCCGGCCGCTCTACCCACTACGCCATGCAGCCCTCAACTCACTTCTATGTACGCGCTTTAAGTGTGGTCCCATACAACTGCATATACTAAAGCTGTCAATCTCAAACCCATGAGGGCCACAATTCAATGCACACTTTCAATAAATCAGGATTCATCGCTCCCTCTACTCTCTTTGTGCATTTTGAAAAATACCTGCATTTTTCCGAGAGATTATAAATGCGTTGTGACTGGTGAGATGGGCGACATATTAGGGGGGAAACTGCTTTGTGTGCACCCTGAGACGACTTTAGTTGCTCTTTTTAATGAAGTGATTGTTAAACGACCACTTCCTCGTCATCCTTTTAACTATGCTACGATATTTTATATTTACATGTAACACGCGTGGTTCAGTTTCTGCTTTTTTTGTTCCGCCCAGGACTCGTACTTGGGTTGCCCGCATTAGAGACAGGCGTGCTACCCACCGAGCTAAAAGCTTGGGCTATCAACACGATAGCCAGCACTGCTCTTGAGGTTGTCAGGGAGTAAGGTTTGCCAACGTACACATGGTCCAGGCTCACTTGCTGGCCTCTGTTACGCGTACAAAAACATTATAATCCAGGAGATGTGTTACTTCAGTCAGGCTGTTGCTGAACTAAAGCATTTCCGGGAAGAGCTGGCAAGTCAGAGGAAGCAAACGTTTCCCAGCATGCCTTGTAGTCGTTACAACTGCATCGTTACCATGCATCTTTAATGTGTTATTCTGTACAGACAGGGTTTCATTGATAAAGTAGTGGTGTATTCAGTCGTTTACAATTAAATCATTTCTTTTTTTGGCGGTTATCTGACACCTCAGTAAGAAGAAAGGAGTTGGATCCTCTGGAACTGTTTCTTTCAAAAAGCAGTATGATAAACTGACTTATTTCTCTTTTTTGTCAAGAAAACAATCACTGATAGCAGTCATAAGATAATGTTTGGACCACAATAATTCAAATCATCTCAACCCACTAATATAAACTCTCGACTATGGCGGGGGTCGGCAACCCGCGGCTCTGCAGCCGCATGAGGCTCTTTAGTTCCACCCTGGTGGCTCCCTGGACCATTTTAAAAAAAGGATTGAAAATGGAAAAAGATGGGGGGGGGGGGAATATTTGAATTTAGTAGCGTTTTTTTTCTCAGACAAACGGGAAACAAACCTTCCCAATTGTTCGAAAGCCCAATGTATAATATGTTTGTGTGTATGCTTCACCTCGTTTTGTCCTACTAATTTTGGCGGTTCTTAAACTCACCCTAGTGTGGTCTGTGATGTAACAGTTTGTGTACATGTAAAATCTTCCACTCCTTCTTTTGTCTCATTTTGTCAACCAAAAGTTTTATGCTGTGCGTGAATGCACAAAGGTGCACTTTGTTGATGTAATTGACGTGTTGGAGTTCTAATCAGACATATTAGGTCAGTGCATGACTGCAAGCTAATCAATGCTAACATGCTATTAAGGCTAGATGTATGTACATATTGCATCAGTATGCCTTATTTGTAGGTATATTTGAACTTATGTAATGTTTTTTACTTTTATTCCCTTTGTATATCATTTAGTTTTGCGTGTCTCACGACACATTGTATGTATGTAATATTAGCTGTATTTTGTTGTTTGTGTGCCATGTTGTTCCAGACCACAGCAAACATTACCTAGCTTGCCAAAGATTGTAATAAATCTATTGAAAGAAGACAGCCTGCCATTTTCTTTAACTTGGACACACACATCTATACGTTTGGCCATTAAAAGCCAGTAATTTCCAGGAGTTATCTCACCTTCTGAGTAGCCTCTGATTTACTAATGGTTTCCTAATTTTGTAAAAATGTGTAGAATAAATATTACATTTCAATGTTTCTGCGATGAGATGGCGACTTGTCCAGGGTGTACCCCGCCTTCCGGCCGATTGTAGCTGAGATAGGCGCCAGCGCCCCCCGCGACCACAAAAGGAAATAAGCAGTAGTAAATGGATGGATGGATGGATGGACCATTTCTGTTAACGAATATTTGCTTCAGCCTGCGACATATACTAATTTTGATAGTAGGCTATCTTAGCTAATATAGACACTTACACCATGTGTTGCCTTCATTATAAGACTTATATAAGGATTTTCATTTTTTGTGGCCAAACAGATTAGTTTTTTGTTGTTTTGATCCAATATGGCTTTTTCAACGTATTGGGTTGGCAAACCCTGTACTGTGGGAACTATCGTGAAATATTGATATCTTTAAATTGTAAACATCACATAAGTTGGCACCATAACCCATACGATATGCATTGACAATGAGATTAGAGATTCTAATTTGAAAAAAATGTATACACTGCATTGAAGTACAGAAAAATATACACAAATAATTAGTATGGATATTTCCACATGCATGTAAAGAATATAAATAAAACTAAAACAATATGTATTAGGAGAAGATACAAAGTATTAAGAGAAGACACAAATGTGAATGCAACATTCTATTACCCTCCCCTAGCAGAAGAATGAATCCAAATGCTTTCCCTTGACTTTGACTCAATTTCCAGCTGAGTCAGGTTGCGTGCACATGCCTGGCCAATTCTTGTACAAAATGGCTCGCAAACAAACGGTTTGTTACTGTAAATTAGTTCTTATTATTCACTTAAAAGAGCCATTCAAAAAAGTCACCTCATTCACAAATGTCACTTATCTACTTAATACCATTATGGCCTCCTGTGCTAAATGTATCTGTGGAGAGACGGAGACGACGGGCCGACGGGCCGAAGGCAGGGCGGGGCTCACTTTGGCCCGGCTCAAGATGGCGGCCAGGAGGCGGAGTATACAGCGGAACAAAGAGGCGGGGCGTGCCTGGAGCAACGCCACCACAATCAGAGTCAGGTGCGTAACACACACACCGGTTCTCAATCTGTCCATCTCCTCGCAGCATTTAAGAGGGGAGGAGGAAGGAGAGAGAGAGAGAGTTGGAGTGTCCACAGCGGAGCAGAAGCAACGAACAGACCACACGAACGAGCAAAGGATGAGCCCCCGGGGAAGATGACGTCATCGGCAGCCGAAAAGTCAGCCGAGACGAGCAGCAGAGGAGGAGGCGCTGGAAAGTGGCGTGATCGACTTTGACACTGAAGCGTTATTTGAAAAAATAAAAGAGTCAAACCTGCTCGAAGTGATGTCCTACCTAAATGGTCCATGCAACCCACGTGGTGACGGCTGGAGTCATTCACAAGTGGCACCCAATGCAGGTGGATCATTGGAGGCAGGGGAGGACAACTTCCTCTGTACGCTCGTCGCGTAGTTCAGCAAACTGGCGGAGAAAAATCATCAGAGTTGCTAGCTTCTACAAGCACTGGCGGACCCAATGGGGGGTGGGGGGGCGGTGAATGGCCCCCCAAGGATAAGAAGACAGACGGCGGTGCAGAGGAGGCGCCCTCTGCTGAAGAGACAGATACACAGCCAGTGGAGCGTGCAGCCGAAAATGTAGAAGATGATTTTGATGAAGAACTTTACGTCGAACAAATTTACATTGAAGGACATTTTTTGAGGATGACGTTTACGTTGACGATGAAAATTACAACGATGAGGAAGATGATGATGAGAATAAAATTGATGTTAAAGAAGAAGATGAAGAAACTCAAGAAATTGAGAAAGAAGAAGAAATACTTGAAGAAATTCGGGAAAATGATGAAGATAAAGAAGAAGTTGAAGATAAAGAAGAAGTTGAAGAAACTCAAGAAATTGAGAAAGAAGAAGAAATACTTGAAGAAATTCAGGAAAATGATGAAGATGAAGAAGTTGAAGATGAAGAAGTTGAAAAAACTCGAGAAATTGAGAAAGAAGAAGAAATACTTGAATAAATTCGGGAAAAAGATGAAGAAGAAGTTGAAGATGAAGAAATTGAAGAAACTCCAGAAATTGAGAAAGAAGAAGAAATACTTGAAGTAATTTGGTAAAATGATGATGATGAAGAAGTTGAAAATGAAGAAGAAGTTGAAGATGAAGAAGGAGTTGAAGGAATTCAAGAAATTGAGAAAAAAGAAGAAATACTTGAAGAAATTCAAGAAAAGCACAAAGAAGAAGTAAAAAAGGACAAAAAAGAAGTCAAAAAAGACAAATAAGAAGTCAAAGAGCATGAAGAAGTCAGGAAGGACAAAGAAGAAGTCAAAGAGGACAACGAAGAAGTCAAAGAGGACAAAGAAGAAGTCAAAGGGAACGAAAAAGAAGTCAAAGAGGACAAATAAGGAGTCAAAGGGGGCAAAGAAGAAGTCAAAGAGGGCAAAGAAGGCAAAGAGGACAAATAAGGAGTCAAAGAAATTGAAGTTCGAGAAGACTAAGAAAAAGGAAAAGACAAAGAAGACAAAGAAAAAATCAAAGACAAAGAAGACAAAGAAAATGAAAAAGACAAAGAAAAAGGAAGAGACAAAGGAAAAGCCAACAAAGACAAGGAGAAGACAGGTGGCTGGGGCAGTTTTTTCCACCGCTCCGTCAGAGAAAGGTGGGGGGGAGAACGCTCAGCCGGACTGAGGCCCGGCTTGAGTTTGGCGTTGGAGGACTGTGGAGAGACGGAGCCGACAGGCGGACGGCAGGGCGGTACTTGCTTTGGCCCGGCTCAAGATGGCGGCCAGGAGGCGGAGTATGCAGCAGAACAAGGAGGCGGGGCGTTCCTGGAGCAAGGCTACGACAATCAGTCAGGTGCGTAACACACACACCGGTTCTCGATCTGTCCATCTCCTCGCAGTATTTAAGAGGGGAGAAGGAGGAAGGAGAGAGAGAGAGAGAGTTGGAGTGTCCACAGCGGAGCAGAAGTAACGAACAGACCACACGAACGAGCGAAAGATGAGCCCCCGGGGAAGACAACGTCCTCGGCAGCCGAAAAGCCAGCCGAGACTAGCAGCAGAGGAGGGGGCGCTGGAAAGCGGAGGGATCCACTTTGACGCAGAAGCGCTATTTGAAAAAAAATAAAAGAGTCAAACCTGCTAGTCGTGATGTCCTACCTAAATGGTCCATGCAACCCACGCAGTGACGGCTGGAGTCGTTCACAGTATCACATAAGATATGTTGATGGAGAAAGTAGGGATCCTTATTTGATGAAATTCACCATGCGGGCAGGTAGCGTGTTGATTTTCATATGGTCCCGCAGGCCGGATAAAGTAACTCCCTGGGCCAGCAGTTTGGTGGTTGTGTGCGAGACCAGGAGCAGGCCTTGGACGGTTAGAAACACACCCTGTATCAACCTGAACTGAAGTAAGTGTGGAAACACGGAAAACTGATATGTTAGCACCCGAAATACGGAATACGCCATGCCAGGTGGTCTTTTTATTTAGTGATGGACCAAATCAAAGCTTGCCTGTGAGCCAATGCCATTGAGGGGAAATGATTGCAGCATCCATGTTGTCACACAGTAATCATACAACGCAGCTTTCCTGTAGCGAGGAGAGACTAAATGGCTTATTCCTGCTCAATTTCCACACACTACTCGTTTTGCCGTGAGGAGATTTAACCACTTTGACAGGCGTCATGTACCATGCATTGTATGGTGGTGGAAACTGTGAAATCAAGGTGCACACATGCCATATAAAGCAGGGAGATGGCACCTGTTAAGAATACTTAGCCTGTGAATAACACACTGATTTTATGGAGGATGCAAAAGCGTATATTCTCAAGGGTCATCTAAAGCCAACCTGCAGACAGCTGTGACAGTGTTCCACTGCCTGGTAATTAGTGAGACGTTGCGGACCCTGCCGATGGCATCCTCCCAGTGGGTTATATGCTCCCAGCGTGCTGCCACACTCCCTTGCAATTTAACGCCGCACCCACCCCCACCCTAGAGGGAGATGGTCATTTTGTGAAAGGTGACACACATCAGTGACCTCTGTCTACCTGACCATGTCGATAATGAGATACAAGTGGCGCTTCATTGTATTCAAATGAGCTCGTGTGTGTGACAGTCATGTTAAACAGATGCAAATCAAGATAAACTTTCTTTGACAACAATTAATGCAATAGTCACAAAAACAATAGAAGATGATAAGGTAGATATTTGGTCCATATTCTTTTGTGGTATGAATACTGACGCGCAGGGGTTAAAACGATATGTACTGTACTAGTACCAGTCGCAGATCTTTGTGCATTGTTTTGCTGTGCTTAATGTAAACCGATAAAGCTGGCTAACCTTGTGGGCTCAATCAATGCTTATTTAGAATACCATTGATTAACAGTTGTGATTATTGATTATGTCATGCTGCCGCAGATATGCCAATGGCTCTGATAAGAGGTTACCCTGGAGCAGATGGGCCTGTCCACCATGCGACATCCCCAATATGGGTCCTCTTCGTCACAAATCTTTGTCTTCAATGCACACACCACATTCTGGTGTTTTACAAAGCCAGAGGATTGTACACTCTGTTGACTAAGCATTCTCATTTCAACACATCGGGTCTGATTTACTGAAGGTAGGCATGTACCAAAACATATGCAAACTTGATAGCACATGCAAAGTTGATCTACCAAACATGTGCAAAGTGTATTGGGTCTGTTAAGTGAGCAGAATAAGGTGTGCAATCCATTTTGTGCCTCTGTCTTTATTATTAGGGATATATATGGTGATTATCAAAACTCCCACAATACTAGGAGGAGAAAATGCTAATTAAAATTTTTTAGCACGTGCAATGTGATTTATCAACACTCATCACCATTTTGGGAACATTTTAATTAGCATGTTTGAAAAGAATGCGCAAACTGAAACAGATAGGCACACGGCTATCAGAGAGGAGTGCTTTTGTTGCAAAGACACACAATGGACAGAGAAACATATGTGTGTGTGTTAACTTATTTGGATGGTCAGAAAAACAAAATATTAGACACATCATCTGATCAGCGAAATCCTTTTATAATTTAATTGCTGTTAGATAACTTAAAGAGGAACTGAATTTATTTTGGAACTTTGCCTATCGTTCACAATCATTATGAGAGACATGACGATGGATGATATTTTAAATTTGTTTGGCATTCTAAATATTAAATAGATGCGATCAAAAGTTTGCTTACAATGGAGCCTAAGGGACCCGAGAAATTATTTCCAAACACCTCCATTGAGGTTTTATTAAAGTGATATAAGTATTTATGTAATGTAGTAATGGGCACATTAATAATAACATTCAATATTTACATATTTGGATCATATTAAGCATCTGTGGTGCATTCATTTTAAAAAATGCATCACGTTTGTTTGTTTTTTGTTTCTTCATCACTGATTATTACTCACTGCTGACTTCATGAGAGCCAACAAAAATAATAAAACCATCACTTTCTGTACAATGTCTGCCGTCATTAGGATGCAGACTGCTGGGATGTTCATATATTCCCATTTAGGTGAAGAATGCCTCTTAATCCTCACAAAGAAACCCTTTCCGGGTGTTAAATGGCTGTCAAAGTGTCCCAATTTATCAGAATATCTACTCAGACGTCTTTTGTGCAGGTGCAATGCATGATTTATGATCTAGAATAAATTTACATGGAGCAAGGAAGCGAAGAAGCAGCAGACCACTTGATGATGTAAACATAGGGACACACAGTAGGGATCACAACACCGCCATAAATAAGTTGTCTCACTAATACTGGATAACATTCAAATCACAAAATAAAAATGGAGTATTGTTGGCGATTTTGAATGGTTATGTATTAGTTTTAATGGGCAAAATAGAGGAGCTCCCATTGTCTTTGTTGTAAGGAGACTTTTATTTGCTATTCAGAATGCATAAAAAAAAATACATTGGCCGTCATATCTTTCATAATGACTGTGAACAATAGGCAAAATTCCCCCAAAATGTGTAGGTCCTCTTATTAAAAACAATTTCAATTGATGCGTTTTGGTGTCATTTAACGTTTTTTTCTGGCAATTGTTTCTTCACATAGAGCATATTTATTACTAAAATATGCCCTATGAAATAAGAATTCCTTGAAGTTTGCATTTGTTTTGTCCTGTGCACAGTTGGTAGAGCAGTCATGCCAGTAACTTCACCCACCTTGCTCCCAGTAGCACCTACACTGGTGTATGAATGTGCAGGACTCCTTTAAAAAAGAGGTTCTTAATCTCAAAGGGACTTTTCCTTGGTAAATAAAGGCAAAAAAAAAAAAGAAAAAGTGGTCTCAAAGTAAATGCACTGCATGACTGCTTCTAAAATGCCCACAAAAAGCTAAATATGCTTGTTTGAACCGAGCTAAATGCCACAGGTAGGAACATTACAATATGAATGTGCAGTAAATGAGTGTCTCTGTGATGATGCCACGTATTTTATGTGCAAAAACGACATTTAAATTGGGCGGCCTGCACCAATTTACAATTGCATATGCAGTTTTAGCAGATCACACGCAACATGGCCTCTGGGAGTACAAGCTATTTTGGCTTTGCTGTTATGACACCACCAAGTTGGATTGACATTAACAAAACACCCACTGTAATTTAAAATGTACAATACACGCCTTTATGGGACTGACAAGCAAGTATGTTAAATTTGCACAAAATTGTTTGGAAAAAGATGGCTGCCATAAAAAAGACATCTTAGCCTGTTTTCAAAGCATTTTGACCACAACCCATTCGGGGTGCTACTAATGTAATTTGAAAAAATGTGTGTGGAGTGTATATGCCATAAAATCTTTCTTTTTTTTTTTGCTTGAACAATTTCTGCAGTCCATCGAGGAATTTGCTCTTAGCCCATTAGTACTCTGCTTCAACGTACTAATATTATTATGGTGCGAGTATAAGGACCGCAAAATGGCACCTTTCAGCAGACATTAGCTGGCATTTTGTTTTGCAATATTATGCAAAGCCAACTTTTCTTACCTTCTGGTACCTGTTGATCATTCAATCAATCAATGTTTATTTATATAGCCCTAAATCACAAGTGTCTCAAAGGGCTCCACAAGCCACAACGACATCCTCGGCTCAGATCCCACATCAGGGCAAGAAAAAACTCCACTGGTGATGTGTATTTGGGATGTGCAAAAGTCTTGAAAATGTGTGCGCATCCCCCAATGTAGTCCATAGTCAATGAGCTTCTTTTCCTGTATCTTCTTGTTATGGAGCATTCATTCTCCGTTGTTGCCATTTCTATATAAAGTAGCGTAAAGTTCGAACTTATATCTGTCAGTGGACTTGGTGTATTGGGTTTACAGAATTCACCCACATAACTTTAGTTATTAGAGAGTTCCAGTGGGATGGTTTTTCACGAGACACATTTTCGGCGTTGTTGTTGTACTAGTGAGCCACGGATGAGGAGATGCTGCTCCGTTAATGATATAAGTAAAGTCTGAATCTCATTAAAACAGTTACAGTAGCTCCATCATTTGACACTCCCATCCTTGCACGCTACACCGCTACAAAAAAAGATGATGAGGAGAAGACGCTGTTGAAGGTGAGCCACGTAAATAAGACCACCCACAAAATGGCGTCAACTAAAGATGACTTGAAGATGATCTGTAAAACATAATCTATGCAACATTTTGACCAAAGAACCACCATTACATGTTATGTAGACCACAAGGAAGTGTTTTGACTTTAGAAAAAAAAATATATAATATGACCTCTTTTATGTGATTTATAATGTGGTGCGCCTTTTGTATAAAAATACACCTGAATATACTAGCTCATCAGTGTGTGCCTTATAATTTGGAGCGCCCTATGGTTAAAAAAATATGGTTACACTTGAAACATTGATAACAAATATATAAAATCACAAGTTCATTTAAAAACAAAAAGTGCAAATTCAATAATTTTCGCCCACAACAATCACAAAAAAGTCTGTGATATCCTGCAAAGACTGAATATATCCACATTCACATAGTTTGGATTTTTTTCTTTCTTAGACTTGCTCATGGTTCATATTGCCATTTGGAAGCCAACTTCTACATCCAACGACAACATAAAAACAATGTATTTTTTACAAAAATAAGACAAATGTGTGAACATGGGCCAAGTTAGCTTGTCCTGGTATTTAATTTATTGTGGCTTCTTCCCGTTTTTTTATTGGTTTGCATTTTAGTCTTGTACATTTTCTTTGCTGTTCCTTTCTGTTTATCTTTTGTTTTTAAACAAATACTGATAATCTTCAACAGAGTCCATTTCTGCATTGGGGTACAGCTATCAGGGGCAGCATGGTGGAACAGGGGTTAGTGCATGTGCCACACAATACGAAGGTCCTGAGTAGTCCTGAGCTGAATCCCGGGATCGGGATCTTTTTGTGTGGAGTTTGCATGTTCTTCTCGTGACTGTGTGGGTTCCCGCCGGGTACTCCGGCTTCCACCCACCTCCAAAGATATGCACCTGGGGATAGGTTGATTGGCAACACTAAATTGGCAATAGTGTGTGAATGTGAGTGTGAGTGGCGACTTGTCCAGGGTGTACCCGCCTTCCGCCCGAATGCAGCTGAGATAGGCTACAGCACCCTCCGCGACCCCAAAAAGGGACAAGCGGTAGGAAATGGATGGATGGTACAGCTATCAGGCTTTACTTCAATGTAAAAATGATGAATCTGAGTGTTAAAAGAAAGTGAGAATGTGACAGAGCTCGATAAATGACTGTAATCATTTTACTTACATCAGCGTTTTCACACAAACACAGTCATGCATTGATATTGCTGCTCACATTCTACTGAATTCAAATCTATTGATGTCCCATGTACAGGGGCTGAGAATGGTCATGGCAATTACAGACGCCACAACACAACAACTTCAAGCCACAAACCAACAACTTTCAGTCACAACACCATCGCAAAGCTACAACAAATGCTCTAAAAAACCTCCAAAAACCTCCAACATTGTATATACTGTACATGTAAGTATATGTACAATGTAATAACATGTATATTCATGATAACATGTAACATTTAATTATTTTTATCATTTTAAGCATTTAGGGGTGGGGGGCATATTGATTCTATATATTGATTCTATATAGAGCACATCTCAACGTTTGCTATTTTCTTTAACAATAGCAACAACTGCTAATTATGGTAGACGGCATAATAACCAACAACGACGACTTTGGGAAAAATTATGATACAGGACCTTACTCTATATTTTTGAGCCTGAATACGGAGGATTAGTTATAAGGTTTAGAAACTGAGCGATAAGCAGATCCAGCAAGTAGCCCATTGCTAAATGCTAAACAAGAAATACAAACTACAAAAATAATAAAACAATCACTCACTGTACAATGTGCGCTCTCACCGGGATGCCGTCAGATGGGATGTTTATATTTTTTTAGCACAAGACTTTTGTTTGAATTATAACTGTCACTCAGGTAAATTATGCTGGGAGCAAACAAAAACCTTGCCTTGTCTTCCTTGCGATGTCGTCGGGTCTAAGTTGAATTTCAAAGTTGACTAACTTTGCGGTTTACGGCCAAAACTACATAAGTATGAAATATGATTTATAATCTACCTTGAATGTTTACCAATTCAGTGGTGATGCAGGCGCTCATTAGTCCAAGAGAGCTGCTGTAGATATGGTACATCGGTGGTCAAGGCACTGTGTTACAAAAAATACTTTTTTCGGCATTAGGCCTTACAATAACAAAATACTTGGTAAATATGCAGGTCACGGCATGTACATGGAGTATTGTTGGGTATTTAATAAAGGGTTTTATAGGCTGAATAAATACGAAGGTCCTGAGTTGTCCTGGGTTCAATCCCGGGCTCGGGATCTTTCTGAGTGGAGTTTGCATGTTCTCCCCGTGACTGCTTGGGTTCCCTCCGGGTACTCCGGCTTCCTCCCACTTCCAAAGACAAACACCTGGGGATAGGTTGATTGGCAACACTGAATTGGCCTTAGTGTGTGAATGTGAGTGTGAATAGATAGATAGATAGATTAGATAGATGGATAGATATCAGGAGAGTTCCTTCAGGAAAATTAACATTTTCAGCACAATCCCATTCAAGATCAGACAAACATTACAGGGAGACAGAACAGGATCGCTGACGGGTCTGACGACTTCCGGCGCCCCTTACAAAAAAGGTGAGATACAGGTAAACAAGGGAGGTGGGGTGGGATGGGGGTATGGGGGGAAATGGGAGGAAATGGGAGAAAAAATTTAAGATTAAAATAAAATAAAATAAAAATAAAAAAATCTATCTAAGCCTGGGCCTCTGGAGAGGGGGTCGAGACTGAGGTCAAGGGGAGAAAAAAACTCATAGCCGTAATACACATCCCTCTTACATGTGTGTGAGAGGGAAACATCAAACATCAAAGAAAACAAAGGACATGAAAGACATTAAAGCAGCAGAGCTGATACAACCAGCCACTTCTACATACAGCTATGAATAAAAAGTAAAACAAACATATACACTGTGGTGGCCTCTGCGGTGTTCCACGCCATCGTCGGCCGGCGTGGAGAGAGCATGGCCAGAGACAGGAGCAGACCCAACAAAGCAACCAGAGAGCCGACTCCACTCTCGGCCGCCAACCAACTCTTGGCCAGTGTCCAGTCCGCATGGATGAGCAAAGATATGTCCAAGAAGACTGAGGTGTTCGATACCTGCTCATTCAGCCAAGACACTGTGAAGTTTGTTTGTCCCGGCGCTCAGTGCCATCTCCGCAGCCCTGTCCCCTCATCCGCATCTCCTCCAGTCTTTCCAAACTGACTCTGGTGAGGCAGAGACCCAGCAGCTGGTCTCCATGGCTAAAAGGCTCCCGGGAAGCAGATCCAGAAGTCCATAAAAAGCAATGCAGAGGTCACGAAAGTTCCACCCCTTGTCACACAGTCCCAAAGGGTCCCGGACCAAAAGGCAAAAAATATATGTATATATATATAATAACACATGAAAACAAGAGGGAAACACAAAAGGATGACACAAGAGCACAGAGCTCCTGCCAACAGCAGTCACTACAGCGGCGCCATCTTGAAAAAAAAAAAAAAAAATTGTCTATCTGTGTTGGCCCTGTGATGAGGTGGTGACTTGTCCAGGGTGTACGACGCCTTCCGCCCGAATGCAGCTGAGATAGGCTCCAGCGATCCCCCGCGACCACGAACGGGACAAGCGGTAGAAAATGGATGGATGGATAGATGAATTCCCCCCAAAAGTGCAGTTACTGTTGTGATCCGGCTTCCGGATCACACATCTCTAGCATGTTTGTCTTTTTTGTATTGTCCTACTATGTTTTGATCATGTTTTGGACTCTACCGATCCCGTTTGTTAGCGCACTTCCTTGTTTTGTATTGTCACCATGGCAACCTAAGTATGCCTCCTGCACGGACTCATTACGCACACCTGTTTTGAATTATTTGTGTTGTATTTAAGACCACCTGCTACCTTAGTTCCTCCTGGCTGTTTTGTTTGCTACTTGCAACACGCACGTTGGTTCTTATTTTTGTAATCACTATTGCTAAGTCTCGCCTTAGCTTTGCGTGCGCTCTGCACCTCTATTCCTGTACTCTGCTCTCGTTGCTAATTATTAGCATAGCTCTCCGTGCATTCGGCACGCCTTTTCTTTGCATTTTGTACCAGTATTATTTTTGTTTTTGTATTAAATCTAATCTTACCTGCAACTCCTGCCTGTCCTGGTCCTCTTGCATCCCTGGGGTAGCAACACGCATCCATTATGCCTCGCCATCGTGTCAGAAAACAGCCAGCACAACGCCGCCTCGCAGTGGACCACCAAAAGTCTTCCCTTCGCCAAGCCGCGAAGACTTTTTCCCCGGACAGCAGCGCGCAGACAACAGCCCAGTACTCTTCCCTGAGGTTTGGAAGTTTTGTTTTTTCTCCATATACCAACCACTCTTCCGACTGGGCTGTAAGGCCAGGGCATACCTCCGGCCCACCGGTCCATCACGGTGACGTCATTTCGTCAACGCCCCCTGGTGACTCAATACCACCCCCTGTCGATGATATTTTTTCTGAGGATTTTTATATTGTTGAGTCTTATTCTCAACCTGTTTCAAATATTGACTATGATTTTTTGGACTCTATAGACACAACTAAGTTCTATACAGATGTTATTTCTAGATGCAAACTAAGGCAACATGAGCTACCTACTTTTCTTCCTCCACCTCTTAAGCCCCGTTCCCCGCCCAAGTCTGGGTTTTTTTCTCCTTTTTCAAAAGGACATGTTGGTCAACTTAAAGAGGAGGAGTCTGCCCACCTCCAAACCTCACACCACCCTCCCTTAAGGTCAGTCCCTGACCATAGGGAACGGGTCTGGGATCCCCGTCTGGAGGGAGGGGCTAAGGCCTATAGCTTTGGTGGGGAAGTAGCTCAGATGCTAACTGTCAAACCGCAGCCTCCTATGAGGCCACCTCCACCGATATTCCGCTTAGCTCCTCCTAGTAGACCTCCTCCACCTGTGTTTCCCCCGGTCAAGCCACTAAGGCCACCTAGACCTCCTCCACCGACTTTTCGACTCGCTAGTCCACTACCTCCAGTGCGCCCTCCACCACCGGTGTTCAAGCCTAGTCCCAGTCCTGGTCCGACTTCTGGCCAACATTGTAGATCAACTCGTAGACTGAGTCGTAGTCCGAGTCCTAGCCCAAGTCCTTGTTCAAGTCATTTTCTTAATGGTAGTCCAAGTCCCGGTCCCAGTTACGTACCTTCGTGTAGTCTTGATCGTAGTCCTTGTCCTAATTCCCCTCGTGGTCTTAGTCCTCACAGTAACACAAGTCCTTGCCCAAGTCCTAGTGTTAGTCTAAATCCTCATAGTAGTCCTAGTCCTCCTCTCTGCCAGTCTCTTAGTGCTCCTCGGCTGACGCCGACACCTGCTCCTCGGCTGACGCCGACTCCTGCTCCTCGGCTGACGCCGACTCCTGCTCCTCGGCTGACGCCGACTCCTGCTCCTCGGCTGACGCCGACTCCTGCTCCTCGGCTGAAGCCGACTCCTGCTCCTCGGCTGAAGCCGACTCCTGCTCCTCGGCTGAAGCCGACACCTGCTCCTCGGCTGAAGCCGACACCTGCTCCTCGGCTGAAGCCGACACCTGCTCCTCGGCTGAAGCCGACACCTGCTCCCAGTCTGGTTCTCACACCAGCTCCCAGTCTGGTTCTCACACCAGCTCCCAGTCTGGTTCTCACACCAGCTCCCAGTCTGGTTCTCACACCAGCTCCCAGTCTGGTTCTCACACCAGCTCCCAGTCTGGTTCTCACACCAGCTCCCAGTCTGGTTCTCACACCAGCTCCCAGTCTGGTTCTCACACCAGCACAAACTCCCAGTCTGGTTCTCACACCAGCACAAACTCCCAGTCTGGTTCTCACACCAGCACAAACTCCAAGGCTGGAGCCCACTCCGGTACCAGCACCACGACAGGTACCGGTGCCAGCTCCGTGCCGCCAAGCACCGGTGCCAGCTCCGTGCCGCCAAGCACCGCCGACGACGGGGCTGGAGCCCACACCAGCGCCGACGACGGGGCTGGAGCCCTAACCAGCGCCGACGACGGGGCTGGAGCCCACACCAGCGTCGACGACGGGGCTGGAGCCCACACCAGCACCACCGACGACTCCTGCGGCTCCCAGGCCGCCTCCGACGACTCCTGCGGCTCCCAGGCCGCCTCCGACGACTCCTGCGGCTCCCAGGCCGCCTCCGACGACTCCTGCGGCTCCCAGGCCGCCTCCGACGACTCCTGCGGCTCCCAGGCCGCCTCCGACGACTCCTGCGGCTCCCAGGCCGCCTCCGACGACTCCTGCGGCTGCAGCACCCGCATCATCCTCGCCAGCTGCACTCGGGCCTGCTTTGGCTGCAGTCCCCGCACCCTCGTCTGCTGCTTCCAAGCCTGCTGGGATTTCGGTGCTGAGGCGTCGTCCACCACGTCGACCACGGGCGTGGCCTCTGCGAGGTCATCCTCCTCGCCAGACACTCCCTCCTCCATGTCGGCCACGGATGTGGCCGTGCCCGGGTCGTCCGCCTCGCCGGGCACCTCATCCTGCGAGGCGGCCACTAATGTGGCCTTTTCGAGGTCGCCCGCCAAAACTTTTTCGGCAGCAGCGTTCCACCCGCCGCCGCCACATGATGTGTCCTCGGTGGATTCGGGGACATGGCGGTCTGGCGACCCTCCACCGTGGCCTCCCTCCGCCCTCCCTTCGTTTGTGAACTTTTCTGGTTTTGGGGAGGGGTTCTCTTTATTGCAGTTTTTTGGGGGCATCTGGGATCTGCCCCTTAAGGGGGGGGTAATGTTGTGATCCGGCTTCCGGATCACACATCTCTAGCATGTTTGTCTTTTTTGTATTGTCCTACTATGTTTTGATCATGTTTTGGACTCTACCGATCCCGTTTGTTAGCGCACTTCCTTGTTTTGTATTGTCACCATGGCAACCTAAGTATGCCTCCTGCACGGACTCATTACGCACACCTGTTTTGAATTATTTGTGTTGTATTTAAGACCACCTGCTACCTTAGTTCCTCCTGGCTGTTTTGTTTGCTACTTGCAACACGCACGTTGGTTCTTATTTTTGTAATCACTATTGCTAAGTCTCGCCTTAGCTTTGCGTGCGCTCTGCACCTCTATTCCTGTACTCTGCTCTCGTTGCTAATTATTAGCATAGCTCTCCGTGCATTCGGCACGCCTTTTCTTTGCATTTTGTACCAGTATTATTTTTGTTTTTGTATTAAATCTAATCTTACCTGCAACTCCTGCCTGTCCTGGTCCTCTTGCATCCCTGGGGTAGCAACACGCATCCATTATGCCTCGCCATCGTGTCAGTTACAATTTAAATATTACTTGAAATATCACCTGTAGATTTTAAAGGTTAATGGTATTTGCAAATGTTTATTCTACATCATAAATAATAATCAAAAGTACATAATCTGAGGGGTTGGTCAACTTTGGCATCCAATTTAGAACCAGGAAAGGCGAAAAAGACACGAAAATACCCTTTGTTCCACCCCCCATTTTTTCTTCGCAAGTCATTATTCATTGAAACCCTTGTGAGAGCAGACGTTGTACAGTGAGTGAGATTTTGTTACGCTTGTTGGCTCTCATTATGTCTGCAGCAAGTAGTCATCGGTGATGTTTTTCAAAGATAAAAGCAAGCGTCGTGATGGATTTTTGAAATTAATACACCACTGAATGCTGATTAAAAAAAATCCAGTTCCTCTTTAAAATGTTACTTGAAATATGACCTGTAGGTTTTAAAAAGTTTGACACTGGAATGCATTATTGTTGCACTTCCTGGGGAAATATGGTTTGAAGTCCAAAAAAATGACCTTGCAATGTGGTCACCCTGACTAACATTGTCTTACACCCCAAAAGCAATGCTCTCCAGCCTGCAAGGTGGTTGTAATGTGCCATAAGTGCAAGATAAAAACATTTAAAGCGAGTCAATCAAAGCTGTCGATAAGACCGTATCCATGACTTACAATTACCACTTGCACACGATGCTTCGCTATTCAATTTTTACAGTCTTGTGGAAAGATTTAAGCATGTATCATCAAAACATGGACCGTGAGCAGCCATGTCCCTCTTATGTTTGGGGACGCTGTGAGGCAGGTAAACTTCTGCTGACCTGTGCAGCTCAAGTAACCCTGACAACTTTTCAAAAAGGGGAGGTGGAGTTCTTGTATTGTTGGATCAGCAGAGCTCGGCCAGACCCGAGCCGGCCGGCCGGTGTCGAGCTCGGCACTTTGCATAAGAGGGGCTCTTCCGTAACGAGTCGCTATGTATGGGTATCATGTCAGATATCTGAGCTAGCTGCTTACTGTTCCACGGCCAAGGTCAAAGCTCGCCCACACCAGCACCTACTCCCTGAGCCTATCCATCACCTGAGAACACCGACCGCAGCCAAGCTCATGTTGCATCCCCTCTGGACATCCTTGCCCATTGCAGTTTGGAAGAACTGTCCTTTTTACAGTAACCTGTGTGATGCGTTTACAAACGATAGCAGTGACCCACTGTGTCAATTCGCGGATGATATTAAAAACTACACAAGAAGATCTAAAGTTAACAAATTCAATCCATAATTTGGGGCAACATATTCCATAAAAATAGCATATTCCATGACAGTTTAAAAGCTGTCATGAATCCAAGCAAGACCTCAGTTAAGTAAGCGCCCAAGGATTACCTCTGTCATGTCTTTTTTGTGATACTTATTCCAAAAGAGGTACCAGCTGTCATAATAACTCATGACAGCTTTGTGTTTCTTGTTTTCTTATTTTTTTGTATTTATTTCCTTTCCAGAGCTCTTGTTTTTCATTCCACTTCCTGTTTTCCTCCACTGTCAACCAGTTGTATGGCTCCAACCAACCAATTTATTAAATAGATTAATTTTATTTGAAAAAAGCTGTGATTTGCACTCTATTGCTTTGATAAATCATTTAATATGTGTAACTAATACAAACATATGAAATCCAGACCACCGTCATGACAGTCACATGACAGTTACATGTTTCTTATATGTTGCATCATTTCCTGTCCAGCGCTCTTATTTTTTATTCCAATTCCTGTTTGATTACATTTTGCCACCTCTACTCTGGTCAGAGCGCTGGCTCCCACACCTGCCCCTGATTGACAATCAGGACACATCTGTTCCTGGTTGCCAATCAGGATGCTTCTCAAGCCAGCCCTGTCCTCTGTATAATTTCGGATCATTGCTTTTTTGCTTGCAGTTTTATTTACCATTGCTTGCGTTATGGGCTTCACAGTGGAAGAGGGGTTAATGTCTGCCTCACAATACGAAGGTCCTGCAGTCCTGGGTTCAATCCCAGGCTCGGGATCTTTCTGTGTGGAGTTTGCATGTCCTCCCCGTGAATGCGTGGGTTCCCTCCGGGTACTCCGGCTTCCTCCCACCTCCAAAGACATGCACCTGGGGATAGGTTGATTGGCAACACTAAATTGGCCCTAGTGTGTGAATGTGAGTGTGAATGTTGTCTGTCTATCTGTGTTGGCCCTGCAATGAAGTGGCGACTTGTCCAGGGTGTACACTGCTTTCCGCCCGATTGTAGCTGAGATAGGCGCCAGCGTCCCCCGTGACCCCAAAAGGGAATAAGCGGTAGGAAATGGATGGATGGATGGATGTTTGCGTTATTTTAAAACATGTATAGCTTTCCCAATGCACCATCTCCTTGTTTTGTTATTAAATATTTATTTTTCCCTGCAGTCTCTGCATCTTGGGGTCCAGACCAAAAACACCAAACCATTGACGTGATCCAATGATGACATGGATTGCCTGTTACTTCAGATATGCGTACATAGTGTCTGCACGGCCGCTGCATTTGAGTGCACATGTGAGCGATGGTATGTGTGTGTGCCGTGATCTGTGGCGGCAAACAATGGAGCGGGTTTTTCATTTTCATATATTTTTTTTTATTACTACACACATTATGAAAGTAAAATCCAAATATTGAAGTCCATTTATGAGAAAACAGGAATGAGGGTTATGGCAAGCAGAATTGTTTTTTTATTTCAACTATACTCCCTAACATATGCATGGAGTCTATAAAGGTTTTTTTTCTGATTAATCGAACAAAGTAATTTATAACTGCTGCCCTTCAAGCTTTTACTTTGTTTTGTGAGATCGACTTTTTGCTATTCTTTGCTGCTTGCGTTTTTGTTCACTCATAGTCTACATCCGTGGCCACGTTGGTGCAGCCTTATTTTTTTTTCTAATGAAAAGGACCTTCTACCTGCAGGGTCACGCCACCAGCTGCCATGTGCAACACGTTGCTGTTGAGTTTAGGATGGATTATGTTCTAAAGGAAATTATTAAATCTAATTTTTAACATGAAATTTATAAATACATTTTTTGAAACAAGGTGTGTTTGTTCAAAGTGTGGCACAGTGAGCCACCTCTCAGGGAATATAATGCAGTCAGGGTCTCCCCACTTCCAAAAAAACTGTTTTTGTAGAATATTTCTGCTCAACACGGACTGTTCTGACCTTTTTACAATTAAAATCCTAAAATTCTTTATTTTTGCCTTTGACATAACTAATGTTAGTTTAGCAGGTTTTAAAAAGCTTTTCCACCTCCCCTGAACTCTTAGCGTCTCCCGGGAGATGCATCGCTTCCCACTAAAATCCCTTTAGGCTTCCGAGGTTCCACAGAATTCACTGATTACTTTGTCCAAGATTGTCAAAATATATTCATATCTTCAATCAAGGCTAATTGTTTGCGTTCTTACCCATCCATCCATCCATGTTCTACTGCGTGTCCCTTTCAGGGTCGCGGGGGGTGCTGGAGCCTATCCCAGCTGCATTCGGACGGAAGGCAAGGTACACCCTGGAAAAGTCACCACCTCATCACAGGGCCAACCCAGACAGATAGACAACATTCACACTCACATTCACACACAAGGGAACATTTAGTGTTGCCAATCAACCTATCCCCAGGTGCATGTCTTTGGGGGTGTGAGGAAGCCGGAGTACTCGGAGGGAACCCACACAGTCACAGAGAGAACATGCAAACTTTACACAGAAAGATCCCGAGCCCAGGGTGGTACTCAGGACCTTCGTACTGTGAGGCACATGCACTAACCCCTGTTGCACCATGCTGCCGGCGTTCTAACTTAATAATCTTTTTTTCTTATCTTGCATATGAGCATGCTTCATGTTTGCTCCTTTCCGGTGGACACACACAATCAACATGTCAAAAAGTGGAAACCGTATGAGTAAAACGGTGGCTTACGTATTGTGGACCCTGCAACAATATGTCCGCACACTGCCGTACTACAGCTTAAGTCCCCAGAGTAATCAATAAACGGGCCTCTCTCCAGATCACATATCAATTGCATGCTGAACTCAGGGCCAAGATAAAAAGAGTGTAGCCAACGAATGAATGACCCCGCTGCTGCTGCCATATATTATATGTCAGCATGCCCTCCAAGTTGTTGTATCAGCTTATTTAAATCCATATCTAATATATGACAGACGGTGTAAGGTAAGAGTCAATACGTGTCTATAGTGCAGTCTTTAACATGTACAGTATTTCATTGCCACTTTCTTCTACATTTTCTGCAATTCTCTGCCCCTTTTGGGCGGATTGTTAATAGATTTCATGATGAATTGAGAATCAATTCACACTCAAATATTTGTGTTTGTCATGAAGGCATTATATGAATCAGGCTACCACTTTAATAGTCCAACATCCCACCCTCGGAAAGACAGCAAATCCATACGTATTGCCATTTAGGCTCGCACAATAGACTTCATTGACAGCTCTGACCAACTAATAAATCAAAAGTCCCAAAACAAATAGAGCATAAGTTTCTCTTTGGCCGAAATATAACAAAATGGAGAAGCTTGCAGTATAAATAGTTCAACTGTATGCTCACACCGACTCAAATAAAAAAGAGGAATGAGCTAAGACAGATGGATTTCCTGCCATTTGTGATCTACGACCAATTGCCTGTCTATCCTCAGATTCACTGTTAATGGCCGTCGGCCGAGATTTAAATCCTTTCTTTTGTGCATTCCCTTAAATCAATACATCGGCGGCCATTTGATTGAATGCTTATCCATTGTGTTCAAATCAGGGTGGATGAGTTTTGTCCTTTTGACCAATGACTTTGTTTTTTAATTGCAAAACACACATTTTTAATGAACATCTAATCAATTCAAAATCAGCATATATTCTATAAACAGACACAGTGGACCCTTGGAACTCACAAACCGTTTGCTCCAGCAGGCTGTCTTTCAAATGGTCAGATTTTAAATAAATTTCCCTGTACGAAATATGGAAATGCAGCGAAAATATTATTCCAGGGTGAACCTTTTACATCATAAGACTTTTAAATCACCGTGCAAGTAATACTTTAACTGATATAGGAACTGTATTGCTATGAACAGCTGTTTTTTTTTCTGTTCTTTGGAGCAACTCAGGCAAATCATATTGTTGATGCCCATATCTGCTGTACAGATGTACTATACAAAACAGAAGTGTGGAATACTTCTCTTGTTGCCTTATTTGTATTTGACTTGATTAAATGGATATATTTTGTGTTTGGCACGAGCAGGAGTGGATAGAAAGAAGAGAAAAAAAGAAGACGGAGGGGGAAATTGCAGGGACCAGAGGGGGATAAGACGGAGAGACAACAATAACAACAGAACTACATACATATGACATATGCACATATCAAATCAGTAATTATGAATAAAGAACAAATAGTGAAGTAGATAGTAATAACACAGTATTGACAATGAACATTATTGCACTACAATTGAAATTATAATACTAGCAAAATAAAAAAGAGTTCGACAGCGTCTTTTCCCCGTCATCCATGTCGTAATTTTAGGGCTTCCTTAGCGAGTCTACTGATAGTCTTAAGTTTGGACTATAAACTACTTTCTATTAGACAAGGCAAAAATGGTGGATGCATGTGCATGTACGAACCAGTCTGCCCCACAACAAGAGGATAGGGAAAAAGATGGAACTTATTGACAACAGCGCAGACTACAATGGTGGACTTGTGAAAATATATGGAGATAACCACTGGCCTCAAAATTAGGAAAAACATCACAAATGAGGCACATTGCTGACAGAACGTTTGGAGGAAGTATGTTTTATAAGTTTCTCCACAATGTATCCATGGTTTTATTTCACATTCCTGGGATTTATTCAGATCCAAAATACACAAAAACAAGTACAAAACAAGTCAGAAAAGTTGTTTCACATAAGTTCCCTGATTGGAGCACACACAATAAGTTCAAGTAAAAAAAAGGCAGTGACTCATCCGGCATGAACACATCACGGGCAGTAAACGGTACAATTGGTGTTAATGGTGACATTGCACTGAGGTATTTACTCAGTTAAAGGAGAATTTAGGGGAATTTCGCCTATCATCCACAATCCTTGTGTGAGACAAGTAGACATATGTTTTTCTTTTTTATGCTTATTAATATATGCATATTTAATATCTATATTTACCTAAATAAACACTGTCAACTCAGGTCAGAATGGAATGGAGGTCATGAGATTTCGTTTATTCACCTTTCAAGTGTTCTAAAACCACCCAAAAACCTCCATCAACGTTTTATTTGTTGCAAGTACATAGTTTCAGTTTGAGTTTATTTGGAACATGCAAGCATACAACATGATACCTCACAATTTCCAGTTCCTCTTTTCAACATGTTCGAAAAGGAGTAGGACGAAGCAGAGCTTATTTATTCCTACCCTTTTTCTTTTACATAACAGTTGCTAAAACGTTTGTTCACTTCCTGCTGTTCTCAATGTATTCACAATAAACTCCATCAGTAATCACAATAAAAATAAATAAATAAATAATTGGTGAAGTAAGTTATATTCCATATGATGAGATAACTAACATTTTTTTGAGAATGAAAGAATGGATGGATGAATAAATTCAGAATGTTTATCATGGTTCTTCTTCTTTGTACTTTGTAAACACTTTAAGTTTGAAGAGTTTCTTGAAGTGGATGATATTAGTACATTGTTTGATTGCTTTGCTTAATCCATTCCATAATTTAATTATATGTAATGTAGTAACAAGCACATTCCTAATAACATGAAATATTCACTTATGTTGGTCATTTTAAGCATACAGCGGCCTATTAATTTTATAGACGCATCACAACGTTTGCTATTTTCTCAAAAAAATCAACGTAAACTACCGCTAATCATCCATCCATCCTTTTACTACCGCTTGTCCCTTGTGGGGTTGCGGGGATGGTGAAGCCTATCTCAGCTGCATTCGGGCAGAAGGCGGCGTACACCCTGGGTACACCCTGGACAAGTCGCCACCTCATCACAGGGCCAACACAGATAGACAGACAACATTCACACTCACATTCACACACTAGGGCCAATTTAGTGTTGCCAATCAACCTATCCCCAGGTCCATGTCTTTGGAAGTGGGAGGAAGCCAGAGTACCCGGAGGGAACCCAGACACTCACGGGGAGAACATGCAAACTCCACACAGAAAGATCCCAAGCCCAGACTTGAACCCAAGACTACTTATGTCCTTTGTATTGTGAGGTACATGCACTAATCATGTCAGACTTAATGAAAGCCAACAACAACTACTTTGGGATGAATGATGATGCAGAACCTAATATTTTTGAGCCTGACTATATGGAGGATGAGCTACAATTTTTAGAAGCAGAATGATAAGCGGATCTCGCAGGTAGCAGCATTGCTAAGCGCTAAACAAGAAATACAAACTACCGTATGAATATAATAAAACAATCACTTACTTCACAATGTCTGCTCTCACTGGGATGCTGACTGATGGAATGTTCATGTCTTCCAATTTTGATGAATAATTAATCATAATTCTCACACAGGTAATAAACAAAAAAACAGCATCTTTTTGTGTCTTTCTCGACATCTCATTCATGTCTAAGTTGACCAACTTTTTGGCTCATGGCCACAACCTTCTACTATATAAGTGAGAGACATGATTTATAATCGAGAATTAACTTTTACCAGTTTAGAGGCGATGCAGCAGCTCACTGGTTCAGTATGTGATCACAGCACCGCTAAAAGTAGTCCGTAGTGTTAATGTTTATAATAACAATATAGCTGAATATTTGATTAATATTCAGGTCCCAACATGAAAATGAAATATTGGCGGCGGTTTTTGGATGTTTATTTAGAGTGAGTTATGGGCACAATATATTATTCCTACCAGGTGCATGGTTAGCCACCTCATGCTTTCCGTATGTTACAAATTGGAATGCATAAAAAGGATGATGAATGATTGGCAAAATATCAAAAAGTGCAGTTCCCCTTTATAGGCCGTAGCAACTTTAAACATTCTTTCCTTATGTATTTTGTAAAATAAAAAAATGTATAAATGCAGTTACAAAAAGAGGCCAAAAGAGAATATATATTATTATTATTATTATTTTTTTTTTTTTTTGCTGAAATGTCTCACATGTGTATAAATGTGACTCGGAAAAAAAGTTGTATTTATACATTCCAAAGTTGGATTGATGCACAGACGTGAGCATATTGCAAAGCCATCAGCCTGAGCGGAGGTCAAGGGAAATAAAATCACAGCAACCATGACTACCTGCACAAACAAAGAAGAAGCCCTCCTGGCCTGCAGTTACACAACAATGCCCTCTATTGGAAGCAGGCGGCACCTGTTCCTGCAACCAAAGGCCTCTGCGCTGCAAGCACATTGATGCTTCCTTCCTTCCAGCACACTCAGCAGAAATATCACATTGAAGTGCAATCAACTCAAACCTCAAAGCCTAACCTTATTAACCCGCTAACTATCACAGACCGGTGTAGTATTAATTTACAAATGTTATTCAACTATAACCGTGGTTTCCGCCATAATCATGGGGGCCTTATTAGGGCTTTAAAGCTTTTAATTAGAACAATAATGAATGAAACCACAGTAGGTGAGTGCAAGTGGAGCCAGCATGCCTCCAGCCTTGGGAGTCTGCACACTCAGAGTGAATGTGTGTGTGTGTGTGTGTGTGTGTGTGTGTGTGTGTGTGTGTGTGTGTGTGTGTGTGTGTGTGTGTGTGTGTGTGTGTGTGTGTATGTGTGTGTGTGTGTGTGTGTGTGTGTGCGTGTGAAAGTGTGTTTACAGGCCCAGGTGAAGGAAGACTTCTTGACAGGAAGGCATATTGAGTCTCTCGTCTCCCTGTTGCTCTCTCTACTGAACCGGAACAGTGGTGTAGACAAACAGGGGCGCCCCGGCGAGAGTGGCGAGCTAAGTGAGTGAGCACAAAGGTTTAATATGACAGCTTACACCCTTCTGCTGCTGTTTTAAGGGCGAGGGGGAGCCCACAATGTACATCCAATGATGCTAAATCATACACATACCACTGAGAGAGGGAATGGATGGATAACAAGACATGCAAAGGTGCTTCCAGTTGTGTCTGTGAAGGCTGGTGTCATATATAAAATACATGTGAAATGTATATGTGTATTACATATGCAGGTCATTGGGGGCGCCCTATGGAGTAGAATGGAGCACTTTTGCTCATGCAAACTGCAGCAAGTTGTGTTATGGATATTGATATGATTAAAAGGAGTTATATGACATGAATTTCATCTGCACAATTCATACTGTTATTTTTATTATTATTTATTATTATCACAATTTTAACTTTTTCTCACTATATTGTGAATTTTTGCTATTTTCTTCTCATATTTGTACTATTGTTTTTTGTTTGATTTTATTTTGACAATATGCTACAGGCCAACAATCAACAAGCTTCTACACTTTGGACACCTATCAGATCTAGTGAGATCCAATATAAGAGTTGTTTCAGAAATTATTTGCATTTATAGTATTTCTTCCAGGTGCATATCAATAAATTACACATATTGTGGAAATATTAGTACAGGAGTTAATTTCAAAGTAGGAGATCATTTAATGACTCTAGAATTGTGCGAACAAAACCCATAGTTCACTGTTGAACTTTTACATATTATTCAATGTTTTCATTAGCTCTAAGATATAATTATCACAAAAAGTAGAATAAATATGTTTGAATAATTTAAAAATTAATTCTTAATGTATTTTTTCGATTATTTATTTTTAAATTACAGGTATTTAAAATTATTTAAAGAACATATTTATTTTTTCTGAACACAACAAACCCAAAAAATTATTTTCATTCACACAAAAGAGAAAACAAACATAATCTTCAATACAAAATCGTCATTATTTTTAGAAAAAAAAAAGTAATGATATAATCAAATTGACATAAAAAAAACATGTTCCGTGTCAGAAGAAGCACAACTTATAATGTCCTGCCCCAGCATTCAGATCTAATTCGATTCTTGATTTACAATAAAATACACACGCTTCTGATACATAATAACATTGAGCATAAAGAAATATATAAGCTTAAGATAAATATCATAATACATACATCTGCATATACTCAAAGTATTAACCCCACTCAAAATATTACGTTCGACATATATTTTTCCTCATATATTGCATGTGGATGTACTTGAAAAGTTGTCTTGTAAAACATGTTTCTGTTTGGTGTATTTTTGCATTAAATCCAAATGAGGAATATTGCAATACATACATGTCTTGTAAATACGCAATTTTATTTGTAATTGCACTTATAATAATTTACTCTGCGTTGGAAAGCTGACATCATTCTGGACTGTAAGCTTTCTGTCAATGTGCAGTAGACCACAAAACACTTTTGGTCGAACAGACAAGGCATCACAATGTTCACCACAAAACAGTCGCCACGTTCTTAAACGCCTTGGAGAATAATTTCACAATAAATGAGAAGAAGTCTTTTTTATCACATTCATGAATAATTTGGTTACACTTCATTTTCAAATACCATGAGACAAATTGCAGGTATCTTTCAGTGGCACTTTAAAGCCTTAAGAGGGAAGCTGTGTAATGCAGCCATTATGATATACAGCTTACCTGCACTGAGCAATAACAGCCGCCCATCCCCCTTTTGGATTTCAATCACAGCTCTCTCTTTGATTAAAACACTTCCATAGCTAAAGTGTGTTTGATCAAGGAAAGAAAAATAAGGCTGTGTTTTTGTTTTTTTTAAGCGAAGGAAAAATCCCAGTGCAGTGCAAGGAGAAACAGCCTTTTCCCTGCTGTATTTAAGTATTTAGAAGAACTTACGCCTGCTTGGTCATTTGTGACTAAAATCATCCACAATGAAAAGAAAAAAAACACACAGCTTGTGAGGAGATGACAGGCTTTCTGTCATTCTGGATGTCTACCCGCCAAAAGCTATTAATCAAGCGTGTGAATGTGCATATAGGAGGAAAACACAGGCTGGCAGGACAGATGGTGATATGTGGTCACGCCACTGGAACATACACTAACCAACTAAAAAGCTCATTTTGGAACTAAATGTGTCACTTGTAGGGGGGGTCATATGTTTGTTTGACTTCTGACCTAAGCCACGTTGGCCACATTGCGCAAGATTTTGTTCTTCCCAGTATATCTTCCTTTAGGCCAAGCAAAACTTTCTATAGTATCAATCAATCAATGTGTATTTATATAGCTCTAAATCACAAATGTGTCAAAGGACTGCGCAAACCACTACGACTATGACATCCTCGGAAGAACCCACATAAGGGCAAGGAAAACTCACACCCAGTGGGACGTCGGTGACAATGATGACTATGAGAACCTTGGAGGGGACCACAAATGTGGGCAAGCCCCCCTCCCTAGGGGAGTAGTAGTGGTCCTCATCCGTGACAAGGACATGCACTACTGGGAGGAGGTGAAACATTTGGTTGACTGATGCTGAACCAAAAACCTGGTCCTGAACGTCGACAAGACCAAGGAGATCATCGTCGACTTCAGGAGGCACCAGTGCAGCCACACTCTACTCTTCATGAAGAGCACAGCGGAGGAGATGGTAAGCAGCACTAAGTTCCTGGGGGTGCAGATAACTGACCTGGTCCCTACACACCGGAGCTCTTGTAAAAAGAGCTCAGCAGCGCATGCACTTTTTGCGTCGGATAAAAAGAGCACAGCTCCCTGCTCCCATTCTCACCACATTCTACAGAGGCACTATAGAGAGCCTGCTGACCAACTGCATCTCTGTCTGGACTGGAGCCTGCAGTGCCTCAGACTGGAAGTCTCTACAGAGAGTGGTGAGGACACAGAAAATATCATCAGGACCCCGCTTCCTCCTATCCGGGAGATCCCCAAAAGCCGCTGCCTGACCAGGGCTCAGAAAATCAGTAGTGACTCCTCCGACCGCCACCAAGGACTGTTTTTACTGCTGGACTCTAGATTTAGATTCCGTAGCCTCAGTAGCAGAACCTCCAGGTTCTGTAACAGCTTCTTCCCTCAGGCCATAAGACTCTTGAACGCATTTTAATAATCCCTGCAATTCCCCCTCAAAACGGATTAAATTGCTGGAATATAAAGACAATATAACATACATCCATAAATGTGGATGCATATGCAAAAGTGCCATATATTTATCTGTACAGTAATCTATGTATATCTGCACCTCATTGCTATTTTATCCTGCACAACATCGAGCTAATGCAACTAAATTGTGTTCTTATCTGTGCTGTAAAGTTAAAATTTGAATGACAATAAAAGGAAGTCTAAGTCTAAGTCTAATAATGTAATATACAGCAAATGCCAACACTACTACTACTAGGTGCAGTCAAGGTGTTGAGGGGTTCCGGTTTGGTGGCTGCGGGATTAGGTCTCTGCTTTTTGCAGATGATGTGGTCCTGATGGCTTCATCTGGCCGGGATCTTCAGCTCTCACTGGATCGGTTCGCAGCCGAGTGTGAAGCGACCGGAATGAGAATCCGCACCTCCAAGTCCAAGTCCATGGTTCTCGCTCGGAAAAGGGTGGAGTGCCATCTCCGGGATGGGGACGAGACCATGCCACAAGTGGAGAAGTTCAAGTACTTAGGAGTCTTGTTCACGAGTGGGGGAAGAGTGGATCGTAAGATCGACAGGTGGATCGGTGCGGGGTCTTCAGTAATGCGGTAGTTGTATCGATCCGTTGTGGTGAAGAAGGAGCTGAGCCGGAAGGCAAAGCTCTCGATTTACCGGTCGATCTACGTTCCCATCCTCACCTATGACCCAAAGCTCACGACTGAAAGGATAAGATCACGGATACAAGCAGCCGAAATGAGTTTCCTCCGCCTTGTGGCGGGGTTCTCCCTTAGAGATAGGGTAAGAAGCTCTGCCATCCGGGAGGAACTCAAAGTAAAGCCGCTGCTCTTCCACATCGAGAGGAGCTGGATGAGGTGGCTCGGGCATCTGGTCAGGATGCCACTCGAACGCCTCCCTAGGGAGGTGTTTAGGGCACGTCCAACCGGTAGGAGGCCACGGGGAAGACCCAGGACACGTTGGGAAGATTATGTCTCCCAGCTGGCCTGGGAACGCCTCGGGATCCTCCGGGAAGAGCTAGACGAAGTGGCTGGGGAGAGAGAAGTCTGGGCTTCCCTGCTTAGGCTGCTGCCCCCGCTACCCGACCTCGGATAAGCGGAATATGATGGATGGATGGATGGATGGACTACTACTCATAACAATTACATATGTATAACATTCAGCTATAAATCATTAGGGTTATGTTCAAACATAGGACAAAACACCTTTTGACAACTGACCCCACTCGCCTTGGCCATCTTGTGCCAGATATGTTACAAAATGTTGGGTTCTTCCTTTTGTTGGTGACATTGTAGCCATGTTTTATTTTTTATTAAGTACTATGACAAAGTAAGCTCAAATGAAGTTGTGACTGCCACCACTTCGAGTAAGAAGGTGAGAATCACAATTACATTCAAAATACTTGCAGTAAAGTCCAGAGGTGGCATCTGTGTGGCCCTCAACTCCCATCCTCCCTCTTTGCTCATCCCTGTCTTCGTTAATGAGGCTCTTTAATAAAAGGTACAAGTGATGTTAAATGTAAATATTTTCTTTTCAGTCGTCATATACATATATTTTGTGTTGTTTTCTGCACGCTAAACTTCAATTCTCTATAAAAATGTGCTGGTATTTATTTTGTTTTTTAAAGGGCACCTATTATGAAAAACCAACTTTTGTTACCTATTTTTTACTTGTTTTTGTGTATTTGGGATCTGCATAAGTCCCAAAAATGTGAATTCAAATCACGGAGGCATGGCAGACATATATATAAAACAATATTGCCTTCTTTCATACTTCCTCCGAACAATTAATTTGGAATTTGCCCAATTTGTGATGTTTTTGTAATTGGTGACGTCAGTGGATATCTCTATATATGGTAAATATTTACCGGAAGAACTTTGCGCGAATCTGGCATTATAGTCCGACACAGGAGTCAACACGTTCCTTCTTTTTCTTTATTCTCTTGTTGTGAGCAGACTGGCTGGTACGTGCACATGCAACCTCCGCTGTTGCCATTTCCAATACAAAGTAAGTATAGTTAGAATACGAGACGGTCAGAAAGTGGTCTGTTAAACATAATGTATGCAACATTTTGACCAAAGAACCAATATAACATGTTACATAGACTACAAGAAAATGTTTTAAATGTAGAAAAAAACAATTGCTCCAGTTTTCGTACGAATTGGTCCTTTGCTGGTCAGCACCCCCCGCGACCCCGAAAGGGACAAGTGGTAAAAAATGGATGAATGGATGAAGTTAGGTTGTATATGTTATTTCTAAAAGAAAAGTGAAAATGTTTGCCTGGCAGGGTGTTAAATAATGTAATACTACTTATATGGGGTGTCCCAATACAACTTTTTCACTTCCAATACGATTTCATGATTGCTTATAGCAGGTTGGACTTGTGTGCGTTCTTTTCCTGTGTGTTGGTATTTAGTTCCTGGCCAGTGCTATTGTTTTTTGTTCTACTTCTTTTTTCCCTTATTGACAGCCACATAAAGGTGCCATATGTAATAATTCCATGTCAAGTCATCATTAAATGGCCCTGATATGTCAAAAGACATGAATAAATCATGTTCTTTTCAAGTACATTTATAACTGATATCAATAGTTCAGCCGGGATATGCTCATTTCAAATTAGATTTACAGCCCCAAAATCTTTTTTTTTTTAGTTTGATGTCCCACCCTCTACTGTTTGACCAATTAGAAAGTCCGTGAGTTTGTCACATGCAGGTTGCCAGTTACCGCACCGCCCTCTTCCTTTGGCTACTGCCACTGGTAAAGTTACTAAACATGTCAGACCTTAGTAATTCTAAGGAATTACTAAACAAGGATTTGTATCGAGCTTGCCTTTGAAAGATGGGGACAATTGAAGGCGGAGAAGATTTTTTCATTTTTCGCCAATCTTACTAATTTCTTCCTTGATAGGTAAGTAAGGCATTAATGTTTTCTTATTACTTGTAATAAATGGAAATTGACATTTCGTATGTGAACTATATTATCCAATACAGTCTATTATCTTGCCTAGCAAAGCGAGTATGTTCGTGCAACCAATGCTTAGTATGATGGTGCTGCGCTCCAAGTGTAATGCTTAGCATGCTTGGCCGGTCAATGATACATCGACACATAGGGTTAGTGTGGAAATATATGCCCGTTTACATATATGTCCATGTGTATTCGAACTGGCAGGGCAAAATATATTTCCAACAAATAAAATATATGTGGATATGGGTATTGGCAGTGCCTATTTCCTTCTCAATTTGCTGATACACTGAGGAAAAGGGTTCCAACATTAGCACGGCAATCAATAGTGTTATTCTTCTGATAGCACACTGTGACGGACTTCCTGCCATCCTCGTGTGGGTTGCGGGGACACCTGACACAAGACGCATCGTAACAGCTTTGACCTTGATTTATTATTTCAACAAATCTTTTGTCGCTCTTCCGGCCTGTCTGCTGCCGCTGCACGCCTTTCGGCGTCCGGGACTTGCGTCCGCTGCGGGGGTGTGTCATCACTCGCTTGGTGTGGCTTGTCGCGCTTCTCGTCTGCTGGCCGTTGTTTCCTCCTCCGTGCTGCTCTCTCGCTCGTTCCTCCCTCGCCCTTTTCGTACTCTAATAGCAGATAGACAGATTGTGAGCAGGTGTGGAATATACGCACCTGGCTCGGATTGCCACTCCAGTGTCGCTCCGCGTGTGTCACGCCTCTCCTCGCTGCCACATGCCCCGCTTCCTGGCCTCCAGGTGGGCACGCGCTGCTGCTTTCTGCCCGTTGTCGGCCCGTCGGCTGTGTCTCTCCACATACCTCCCCCGCCAGTTCGAGGCCAGGCTCCAGTCCGGCCGAGCGTACTCCCCCCACCTTTTCTTCCAGAGCGCGAAAAAATTGCCGCGGCCCTCTGATTCCTTTGTCTTTCTTTCCTTTGTCTTCTGTGAGTCTTTCCTTGTCCTCTTTGTCTTCTTCTTTCTTTTCTTGCATTCCTCCGGGCATGTCTTTCTCCTTGTCCTCTGTGAGTCTTTCCTTGTCCTCTTTGTCCTCTTCTTGCATTTCTCCAAGAATTTTTTCCTCAATTTCTTGCTCATCTTGTTCGTCTTCATTTTCCAGTAATTCTCCAATTATTTCTTCTATTTCAATTTCTTAAGTTACTTCTCGTTTAAGTTTTTCTTCGTCTTCTTCTTCCTTTTCTTGCATTTCTCCAATGATTTTTTCCTCAATTTCTTCCTTTTCGTGTTCGTCTTCATCACTTTCCAGCAATTCCTCAATTACTTCTTCTATTTCAATATCTTGAGTTACTTCTTCTCATTTAAGTGTTTCTTTGTCTTCTTTGTCCTCTTCTCCCTTTTCTTGCATTCCTACAAGAACTTTTTCCTCAATTTCTTGAGGTTGTTCGACTTCGTCTTCAACTTCGATTTCTTCTTCATCTTCATTTTCATCGTCTTCCAGATTTTCTTCAATTATTTCTTCTTCTTTCTCAATTTCTTGAGTTTCAAATTCTTCTTTATCTTTAACTTCTTCTTCATCTTCAATTACTTCTTCATTTTTATTATCTTCATCTTCATAATCTTCTAGAATTTCTTCAATTATTTCTTCTTCTTCTTTCTCCTTTTCATCCTCATCATACTCTTCCTCCTCGTCATAATCTTCATCCTCTTCCAGAATTTCTTCAATTATTTATTTTTCTTTAACATAAATATTTTTCTCATTATAATCTTCCTCATCGTCGTAATCTTCATCGTCAATGTAATCTTCCTCATTAACATACATTTTATCATTAACGTAGACTTCACCATTCACGTAAATTTCATCTTCAACAAAAATGTCTTCCTTGTAAACTTCATCTTCTTTACCGTCATCAACATAAATGTCTTCGTCAACGTAAACTTCTTCTGTGTTGGCTGCCAGCTCGCCCTGCCAGCAGCGCTTCCAGCATTTTTGTATCCCAGCGCTTCTCCTCGAGCAGCCTGGTGTAACTGGCCACGAGAGCCCAGATGATGCCGTCGTCCTCCGCTTCTTCAGGTCTTCCTCGGTTGGGCGCCAATGTGACGGACTTCCTGCCGTCCTTGTGTGGGTTGCGGGGACACCTGACACAAGACGCATCGTAACAGCTTTGACCTTGATTTATCATTTCATCAAATCTTTTGTCGACTGGCCCTTTTGTCACGTCGCTTTTCAGTGCGCTCTTCAGACCTGTCTGCTGCCGCTGCACGCCTTTCGGCGTCCGGGACTTGCGTCCGCTGCGGGGGTGTGTCATCGCTCTCTTGGTGTGGCTTGTCGCGCTTCTCGTCTGCTGGCCGTTGTTTCCTCCTCCGTGCTGCTCTCTCGCTCGTTCCTCCCTCGCCCTTTTTGTACTCTAATAGCAGATAGACAGATTATGAGCAGGTGTGGAATATAAGCACCTGGCTCAGATTGCCGCTCCAGTGTCGCTCCGCGTGTGTCACGCCTCTCCTCACTGCCGCATGCCCCGCCTCCTGGCCTCCAGGTGGGCCCGCGCTGCTGCTTTCTGCCCGTTGTCGGCCCGTCGTTTGTGTCTCTCCACACACAAAAAACCCGGAAATATTTAAAATTTGTGAAAAAATTGTTAAACTATGCTGAAAAAAACATGTAGGAGCATGACCCTTGGCCTCAGCTACTTGTGTTGTAGAGCATATCAATCAAAATTGATTGGGTTCTTTAAAAAACACGACGAAAAATACCAAAACGTAAATACAATTTGAAACATTTGTGATGGGTTCTATTGTTCAATTATTTTTACACTTGTTTAGCGCTTAAAAATGTTACTGAAATATTGCATGTGTTGTTGTCGTAAATCCCTTTTACCTTGGAACATTTTTGTTTTGTTTTGTTTTGTTTCTTCCTTGGAAAAATATTCCGAAATATTCCACAATACTGACGGTGGTATGTTTCTGTTTATCATGTGATCCGCCACCAGACACTCCTGTGATTCTCTCTACTGGTCACAGGAACAGAGCCACACAACAGTGTCAGTGTGAGGGATTGTGGGTATTTTCTCCCTCTCAGAGTAAAGGATTAGGGGCTACTGAGTGCTTTTGTATGAAAGAAAAACATCAGTGTGTGAACAACAGCCGCTTCCCGGATGTCTGCGTGTGCTTTGATGCTGCCGAAGAGGTTGGAGGCCACACGGGGAAGAGAGACACAATCACTGGTGTGTTGGGAAAACAGACATCCAGGCCACAGGTTGATACTTAATAGCATATCGTAACAATCCACAGATATCATTAAATGATGAAAAATGGTTTAATTATGGCCACGCTGTGTAGCGGAACTGCAAAAAAGATGGGTAGGAAATATTTGGAGAGAGGTTGTTTCGTTCAAATGAAACAATTTGATTTTATTAACGATATGGAGTGCATGGGAAAGTAGTATGTAAAACACAGCTCTTTTTGATCACATGGCCATAAATAATCAAACAAGTATATAGCACAACACAGCAGCAACAAAACCACTATTATAACGCCTAAAATCAGGGTTATCTGTGATGAACAATTATTGTTTTTAATCCACCAACAGAACAAGAACATGCTCTTATACCGCCCTCTTTAAATGAGGATTTAAATAGGAGACAATGTGCAGGTAAGAAATGTATTTAATTATCAAACACATGAATATTGTACAGCAGGGAAGACAGGTAAGGGAGGCCGAACTCAGAACAGAGGTGTGGTGGAGGCAAACAGGAAGTAGAACGAAAATAAGAGCGTTAGACAGCAACCTAACAACAAAGTTGGAAAAAAACATAACATAACATAACATAAAACAAATACATTGCTGATAGAACTGCAATACTTAAACAAGGGAGGAAGTCAAAAGGAACAGATGTGTACATAAATGGACATTTAACAAAGAAAAACGCAGACATAGCCAGAAAAGCACGGAGTCTAAGAAAACAAGGCAAAATACAACAAACATGGACAGCAAACTGCAAGATATTTATTAAACTAAATGGAACACCAGAGGAAGCAAGAGTAATAGTCATAAGGAAAAAAGCAGAGCTGGATAAATATCAATAACGATATATAAATTAAACACAACCATGACACAAACAAACAATAATCAATCAGAGAGAGAATTTATAACCTTTTCCAGCATTGATCATAACGAGACAGAATTGGACAGTGCTATAGATCCAGACACAATTTTTTTTTTTCACATGGACAATAATTGTTTACATTATACATTAATACAATTCAACACCAACATTAATTCCAAAAACAAACTGTCAATTAATCATATTAACCGCAGAAGCTTGTATACCAATTTGAACGATATGAAATCATTTTTTGAACAATTTAAAGAACCTTTCAAAATTATTGCTGTCTCAGAGACATGGATGGATACAAAAAAAAGAATGGACTTTGGACTAGAAGGATATGAACTCAATTGTATTAATCGATTAAATAAGAATTGAGGCAGAGTTACTGTGTATGTGATGGACTTCCATTACAGGGTGGTAAAAAACATGTCACTAGCTTTTGACAATGTTTTAGACTGCATAACCATTGAGATATGTCATGAAAGCAGTATAAATATATTGATCAGTTGTATATATAGAACACCCAACTCAAGTATTGAAGGATTTGAATACTGGATTAAGGGAATCGTCAATGGAATCAGTCAAAAAGTACTTTTTCATATGGAGACTTCAATATAGATCTCTATAAGTCCATTAATGATTTCATAGATACAATGTATAGTATGAGTTTGTATCCCCAAATCACAAGGCCAACCAGAATTGCAAGTCACAGTGCAACACTTATTTATAATATCTTCACTAAGGTCTTTGATAATAACAGCACAAGTGGACTGTTAACAACCGACATGAGCGACCATCTGCCAGTTTTTACTATTTATTATGTGAATTACAAGAAGAAGAACATTGACAAAAAGACTATGCACAGGGGAAAGAATAATTTCCTTCAAGGAGGATCTGAGGAAACAAACTTGGGACAATGTATACAATGTAGATGATGTAGATGATGCATATGGGAAGTTTTTCAACACCTTTCTAACACTTTATGATAAACATTGTCGTTGGAAAGAACTTAGTAAGGAGCAAAAGAAAAACAACCATCCATGAATGACAAAAGGACTGAGAAATGCTTGTCACAAAAAAAAAACATTATATTGAATATTTATAACACAGAGATCTTTAGAGGCAGAAATTAAGTATAAGGAATATAAAAACAAAATAAATGGTATACTACGAACATCTTAGAGGGAATACTACAGTCAATTATTAAACAAGAACAGAAACAACAAACGAGCAACATGGGGCATCCTAAATACCATCATTAAAAATGGTGCTAAGAAAGATACCACCAGTACTTTCTAGATGGAAATACAAAAAATGACAATATGAACCAAATAGTTGAACGTTTTAATGATTACTTTGTTAATATCGGAAAAAATCTGGAACAAAGAATTCTAAATATAGATGATGGGCCAGCTGAGAACTTGAGTGAGCTCAAAGACAGAAATCCCAATTCCATGTTTCTTGATAAGGTGACAAAAGAAGAAGTAATCAAAATTGTAAATCTAAGACCTCAACCGACTGTCATGGAATAGATATGGTAATGAAAAAAAAGGTTATAGAAGACATTTCAGAACCTCTTACATATATCAGTAACGTATCATTTCTAACCGGCAAATTCCCTGACAAAATGAAAATTTCAAAAGTTGTACCACTTCATAAAAATGGAGACATACACCAGTTTACTAACTACAGAGCAGTTTCATTACTTACACAATTCTCCAAAATCATGGAAAAACTATTCAGTAGCCGATTAAATAAATGTATCAAAAAAAGTAGGACGCTTGTGGAGAAGCAAATTGGATTAAGAGTAAATATTTCAATATCAATAGCCATCCATCCATCCATCTTCTTCCGCTTATCCGAGGTCGGATCGCGGGGGCAGCAGCCTAAGCAGGGAAACCCAGACTCCCCTCTCCCCAGTCACTTCATCCAGCTCTTCCAGGGGGATCCCGAGGTGTTCCCAGGCCAGCCGGGAGACATAGTCTTCCCAACTTGTCCTGGGTCTTCCCCGTGGCCTCCTACCGGCTGGACGTGCCCTAAACATCTCCCTAGGGAGGCGTTCGGGTGGCATCCTGACCAGATGCCCGAACCACCTCATCTGGCTCCTCTCGATGTGGAGGAGTAGTAGCTTTACTTTGAGTTCCTCCTGGATGGCAGAGCTTCTCACCCCATCTCTAAGTGAGAACCCTGCCACAAGGCGGAGGAAACTCATTTCGGCTGCTTGTATCCGTGATCTTATCCTTTTGGTCATGACCCAAAGCTCATGACCATAGGTGAGAATGGGAACGTAGATCGACCAGTAAATTGAGAGCTTTGCCTTCCGGTTCAGCTCCTTCTTCACCACAACGGAACGGTACAACGTCCACATTACTGGAGACGCTGCACCGATCCGCCTGTCGATCTCACGATCCATTCTTCCCCCACTCGTGAACAAGACTCCTAGGTGCTTGAACTACTCCACAAGAAGCAGGGTCTCCTCCCCAACCCGGAGATGGCACTCCACCATTTTCCGGGCGAGAAGCATGGACTTGGACTTGGAGGTGCAGATTCTCATTCCGGTCGCTTCACACCCGGAATGAGTGTGAAGTGAGAGCTGAAGATCCCGGCCAGATGAAGCCATCAGGTCCACATCATCTGCAAAAAGCAGACCTAATCCCGCGGCCACCAAACCGCAACCCCTCAACGCCTTGACTGCGCCTAGAAATTCTGTCCATAAAAGTTATGATCAGAATCGGTGACAAAGGACAGCTTTGACGGAGTCCAACCCTCACTGAAAATGTGTTCGACTTACTGCCGGAAATGCGGACCAAGCTCTGACACTGATTGTACAGGGAGCGGACCGCCACAATAAAACAGTCCGATACCCCATACTCTCTGAGAACTCCCCACAGGACTTCCCGAGGGACACGGTCAAATGCCTTCTCCAAGTCCACAAAGCACATGTAGACTGGTTGTGCAAACTCCCATGCACCCTACAGAACCCTGTTGAGAGTATAGAGCCGGTCAACAGTTCCACGACCAGGACGAAAACCACACTGTTCCTCCTGAATCCGAGATTCGACTATCTGGCGTAGCCTCCTCTCCAGTACACCTGAGTAAACCTTACCGGGAAGGCTGAGGAGTGTGATCCCACGATAGTTGGAACACACCCTCTGGTCCCCCTTCTTAAAGAGAGGAACCACCAATCTGCCAATCCAGGTGTCCACGCGATGCTGCAGAGTCTTTCAACCAAGACAGCCCCACAACATCCAGAGCCTTAAGGAATCCTGGGTGGAACTCATCCACCCCTGGGTTCTTGCCACCGAGGAGCTTTTTAACTATCTCGGCAACCTCAGCCCCAGAAATGGGAGGGCCCACCACACAGATTCCCCAGGCACTGCTTCCTCATAGGAAGACGTGTTGGTGCGGTTGAGGAGGTTTTCGAAGTATTCCTTCCACCTATTCACAACATCCGCAGTTGAGGTCAGCAGAACACCATCCGCACCATACACGGTGCTGACAGTGCACTGCTTCCCCTTCCTGGGGCGGCGGATGGTGGTTCAGAATCACTTCGAAGCCGTCTGGAAGTCGTTTTCCATGGCTCCCCCGAACTCCTCCCATGTCCGAGTTTTTGCCTCCGCGACCGCTGAAGCTGCGCAACGCTTGGCCTGTCGGTACCTGTCCGCTGCCTCCGGAGTCCTATGAGCCAAAAGAACTCAATAGGACTCCTTCTTCAGCTTGACAGCATCCCTCATCGCTGGTGTACACAAACGGGTTTTAGGATTACCGCCCCGACAGGCACCAACTACCTTAGGGCCACAGCTCCAAACAGCCGCCTCGACAATAGAGGTGCGGAACATGGTCCACTCGGACTCAATGTCCAGCACCTCCCTCGTGACATGTTGAAAGTTCTTACGGAGGTTGAAATTGAAACTTTCTCTGACAGGAGACTCTGCCAGACGTTCCCAGCAGACCCTCACAATGCGTTTGGGCCTGCCAGGTCTGTCCGGCATCCTCCCCCACCTTCGCATCCAACTCACCACCAGGTGGTGATCGGTAGAAAGCTCAGCCCCTCTCTTCACCCGAGTGTCCAAAACATGAGGCCGCAAATCCGATGACACAACTACAAAGTCGATCATTGAACTGCGGCCTAGGGTGTCCTGGTGCCAAGTGCACATATGGACACCCTTATGTTTGAACATGGTGTTTGTTATTGACAAACTGTGACAAGCACAAAAGTCCAATAACAAAACACCACTCGGGTTCAGATCCGGGCGGCCATTCTTCCCAATCACGCCTCTCCAAATGTCACTGTCGTTGCCAACATAAGCGTTGAAGTCCCCCAGTCGTCCAGTACTCCCTCGAGTGTAACCAAAAAGGGTGGGTGCTCTGAACTGTTTTTTGGTGCATAAGCACAAACAACAGTCAGGACCCGTCACCCCACCCGAACGCGGAGGGAGGCTACCCTTCTGTCCACTGGGTTGAACTCCAACGTACAGGCTTTGAGTCAGTGGGCAACAAAAATTGCCACGCCAGCCCGTCGCCTCTCACTGTCAGCAACGCCAGAGTGGAAGAGAGTCCAGCCCCTTTCGAGAGAACTGGTTCCAGAGACCTTCCTGTGCGTCGAAATGAGTCCGACTATATCCAGCCGGAACATCTCCACTTTGTGCACTAGCTCAGGCTCCTTCCTCCCCAGAAAGGTGACGTTCCTACGTCCCAAGAGCTAGCTTCTGTAGCCGAGGATCAGACCGCCAAGTGCTCTGCCTTCGGCTTCCGCCCAGCTCACATCGCACCCGACCTCTATGGCCCCTGCTAGGGGTGGTGAGCCCATTGGAGGGGTGACCCACGTTGCCTCTTCGGGTTGTGCCTGGCCGGGCCCCATGGGAACAGGCCCGGCCACCAGGCGCTCGCCATTGTGCCCCACCTCTGGGCTTGGCTCCAGAGGGGGGCCCCGGTGACCCGAGTCCGGGCGAGGGAAATCTGGGTCCATGATTGTTCTTCTTCATAAAGGTCTTCGAGCTGCTCTTTGTCTGATCCCTCACCTAGGACCTATTTGCCTTGGGAGACCCTACCAGGAGGCATAAAGTCCCCGGACAACATAGCTCCTAGGATCATTGGGACACGCAAACTCCTCCACCATGGTAAGGTGGCAGGTCAGAGAGGAGAATATCAATAGCATTAATCAAAAATAACAGAGGAAATTACCAATGCAATAGACCGTAAAGAATGTGCGGCCACAGTATTTTTTGATTTAACAAAAGCATTTGACACAATTAATCATGATATTTTAATACAAAAACTAGAACGATATGGCATCAGAGGTTTGGTATTGAACTGGGTAAGAAGCTATTTAACCAACAGGAAGCAATATGTGAAGATGGGTGAAAATATGTCAACACGGTTGGATATATCTTGTGGTGTACCCCAGGTATCAATACTGGGACCAAGATTGTTTAATCTTTATATAAAAGACATTTGTAAAGTTACAAAAGACTTGATGTTGGTTTTATTTGCAGACGACACAACTGCTTTCTGTTCAGGAGAGAACACACAGAAGATAATACAAATAATAACGGAAGAAATTAACAAATTTAAAAAATGGTTTGATAAAAACAGACTATCTTTGAATCTCAGTAAAACTAAAATAATGCTATTTGGTAACAGTAGAAAAGAGCATCAGACACAAATACAAATAGACGGAGTAGATATTGAAAGGGTAAAAGAAAGCAGATGTTTGGGAGTATTCATAGATGATAACATGAACTGGAAATCTCATATACAAAACATAAAACATAAAGTGGAAAAAAACATTTCAATATTGAATAAAGCAAAATGCGTCCTGGGCCAAAAATCACGTTATATTCTCTACTGCTCGCTAGTGTTACCATGTCTGAGTTATTGTGCAGAAATATGGGGAAACAACTACAAATGTACGCTACATTCGTTAACTGTGTCACAAAAAAGATCAATTAGAATAATGTTGGATATAGAGAACATACAAACCCTTTATTTATTGAGTCAAAAATATTAAAGCTCGATGATTTGGTAAAATTGCAAACAGCTAAAATTATGTACAAAGCAAATTATAACCTGCTACCAAAGAATGTACAACAATTCTTCTCAACATCCATCCATCCATCCATTTTCTACCGCTTATTCCCTTTTGGGGTCGCGGGGGGCGCTGGCGGCTATCTCAGCTACAATCGGGCGGAAGGCGGGGTACACCCTGGACAAGTCGCCACCTCATCGCAGGGCCAACACAGATAGACAGACAACTTTCACACTTACATTCACACACTAGGGCCAATTTAGTGTTGCCAATCAACCTATCCCCAGGTGCATGTCTTTGGAGGTGGGAGGAAGCCGGAGTACCCGGAGGGAACCCACGCATTCACGGGGAGAACATGCAAACTCCACACAGAAAGATCCCGAGCCTAGATTTGAACCCAGGACTGCAGGAACTTCGTATTGTGAGGCAGACGCACTAACCCCTCTGCCACCGTGAAGCCCTTCTTCTCAACAAAAGAAGAGAAATATAACCTTAGAGGAAAATCAAATTTAAAACATTTGTATGCACGTACAACACTTAAAACCTTTAGCATATCAGTATGTGGAATCCAAGTTTGGAATTTAATTAGGTAAAGAAGTTAAACATTGTACTGATATGATCCAGTTTAAGAGTCTGTTCAAATTAATAGTGCTTACAAAGTACAAATAAGAAGAATTATGAGAAACACTTTCAACCTAATTGAAAATAAGATATTCTTCATCTCAGTATGTTAATAATGACTGAATTAATCAATTACATATTACAAAACTGTTATGTTACTCATTCACGGATGTCATTTTGCTATTTTGCTGTAAAGAAGGTCAGTAAATGAATGTATATATTAGTGGGCGCTCTGATGTGGGAAAGGGGTAGGATTAAATAAGCTTTGCTTTTTCCTACTCCTTTTCGGACATGATGCATTGTGAAACGATATGAAATTACCAGATGTATAATTTAGGTATGTCATGTTCGAAATAAACTAAGAAAGAAAGAAAGAACAAATTGATTCATACGAACGGCTCTTTTTAGAGAACGGTGAGAACCGATTCCCAGGTGTGATTCGTTTGTTTGGGAGATGTTTTTTAAACACTTTAAAATTTTGCGTTAAGAAATTGATCACTCTGCACATGTGTGCCACCCGATAATAAAAATATATATATATATATAAATGTTTACATATACATACATACATATATATATATATATATATATATATATATATATATATATATATATATATATATGTAGGTGTGGGAAAAAATCACAAGACTACTTCATCTCTACAGAACTGTTTCATGAGGGGTTCCCTCAATCATCTCCTGAATCATCAGGAGATGATTGAGGGAACCCCTCATGAAACAGTTCTGTAGAGATGAAGTAGTGTTGTGATTTTTCCCACACATACATACATACTGCGCTCTACCACGGTATCGAGCACTATTCTCTAGATAATCCTATCAAGATATATATATATATATATATATATATATATATGTACAGTGTTTATATTGTATATATATATGTATATATATATATATATGTACAGTGTTTATATTATATATAGAGACATATATATATATATATATATATATATATATATATATATATACCGTGTTTTATATTATACATATATATATATATATATATATATATATATATATATGTATAATATAAAACACTGTTAAAAAGAAACTAACTCTAATAACGAGTCACTCTTTAAACGGCTCTTTGAAAGGAACAGCTCCACAAGATCCTGTTTCTTTTAAAGGGCCCTAAATCCCCTCTCTAATTGTTGAATAGACCAGATGTGTAACATGTCTTTGGATGTTCTCATTCATCCAGGTCTTTGTATTCTCAGGATATTTCCATGGCTCGCAACTGGACTGTTTGGTTTGTCTCGAAGACTTGATCTGCAATTTAAGTCAAAGACTAGATCTAAGTCTATAAGTATAAACTTATGAAGCCTACTTGGATGAGATGGATGGAGAGACGTCTTCTAAGAAAAACTAAAACAGTCCAGTTGCGATCGATTGAATCCCCTGAGAATAGGTATGATGTTTCGGTGTGGTGTTGTTTGTCTGGACTCCACAATGCGGAGACAGCAGGCCAAGTGCAGCTAAAAATTTATTTAATGACAAAAACAAATGCGTGCAGCAGGTAAATGTACAACAGGCGTTGGAAGCACCAAGCGCAAAGCAACACGTTGAAGAACAAAGCAAATTGATCCAGATCCATCCAGAGGACAGGGCTGGCATAGGAAGTATTCTGATTCCCAATCAGGGACATGTGAGGGAGCCAGTGCTCAGATCAGAGCGCTGGACAGAATATACAAAATACAAGAAAGTAATAATAACAGTCATGTGTGATCATGACATCAAGTCTTTTATATTTTTATTTATGAAAGTCCAAATATGTTGTCACAGACATGCACAGTCGGACGGATGATTCTCTGTCCATTCTCCGTCTTTCCAGATGCTCTCCTTTCTCACAGCTATTTGCACCATAACCATGCCAAACGAGCAAAAAATAGATGCAAAACAGCGATCACAAAACAATTTTAGTCTTGATAAATTACATCACCAGCGCTAAATGATTATAGTTGCCTGCTCTCAGTATTGTGGGCATTTTATTCAGCATATATTCTGTGTATATATACAGTACATGAAGACAGACACGCTAAACGGTTTGGGCTCTCCATTTTGTTCATTTAAGACATGCAATCCTCCGCGCATGAATTACCATGAATTGATTAACGTGGACCCCGACTTAAACAAATTGAAAAACTTATTCGGGTGTTACCATTTAGTGGTCAATTGTACGGAATATGTACTGAACTGTGCAATCTATTAATAAAAGTACCAATCAATCAATCAATCAATGTGCTTAGTAGATCTGCTTTGCGTGTGATGTCAAGTTTGTTTCAATACATTCATTTTAGTACAACTTGATTCAACTTGTGTTACTCTAGAGCAGGGGTGCCCATTACGTCGATCGCGAGCTACCAGTCGACCGCGGGTGGTGTGTCTGTCGATCTCCAGCCAGGCTTTTAAAAAAAATTGACCTAAAAATTAGTGATCATCAATCTTCACCAAGACGTCACTTAAATGACATTCACGGTACCGGAGGGTCTTGTGAGATGACGCTGGCTGCTGCAAGATCATTATTATGAAAATATGACCGAGAGGAAGGCGAGAAACACTTTTTATTTCAACAGACTCTCGCGCCGTACCTTCCGTCAAAACTCTAAAGGCCGACTGCACATTTCCTATCTTCACAATAAAAGCCCTGCTTCATGCTGCCTGCGCTAACTAAATACAGAGTCTCGGAAAACTGGCATGCACAAGCGATCCCTCAGAAAGCTGGCATCCACATCACTTGTGCACGCCAGTTTTCCGAGACTCTTATTTTGTTAGCGCAGGCAGCATGAAGCAGGGCTTTTATTGTGAAGATAGGAAATGTGCAGTCGGCCTTTAGAGTTTTGACGGAAGGGACGGCGCGAAAGTCTGTTGAAATAAAAAGTGTTTCTCGCCTTCCTCTCTGTCATTTTTTCATAATAATGAACTGGCAGCAGCCAGCGTCATCTCACAAGACCCCCGGGTGCCGTGAATGTCAAGCAAGCTATGGAATTTGCCGCCAATATTTTTCTTGTAAAGTGTATGGAAGCTGGATGAATTAGATGCCAAAAACCAACCACTTTCATGTGGTATTGTACAGAAAGGACAACTTTTTTTCTCCTCCATTTGAAAATGTGGGCGTTATCATCATTACTGTCTGATTCCAATCAATGCAAGTCATCAGAATCAGGTAATACACCAACTTATATTCTTGTCTTTGTGAAAGAAAGACATCTATATGTGTTACACATGCTTGTATTATCATTAAACACATTTTACTTGTTTACAACAATGTCTCTTTCATAAATAAATAAATATAAATGATATATATAAATGAGGTTGGTCAATTGAAAAGTAGCTCGCCTGCAGAAAAAGTGTGGGCACCCCTGCTCTAGAACTTATGTGTCAAAGTCAAGACCCACAAGCCACATCCGGGCCGCGAACAAATTATCTATGGCCCCCGGGATGATATTTGATTAGTATTAGATCCGGCCCGCAGGCCACAGCCACCTGCTGCTGTTTTGCACACATCAATACTCCATCAGTTTTGGAACTAGGAATTTTCAAAATGGTGTCCCAGGGTCAAGTCATAGCATATTAAATCATAAAAATGGGGTGCCACAGTACATTTTTGGGGTCACACTTTTTTGTAACTGTTTTGAAAAAAAATTATAGATGTATGCATTATCCTGTTGTATCTCACATTCTATATTGTGGAAAAAAGTTGTCATAAACGTTACTTAACTCATTTGAAAAATAAAACAAAATATATATATTGTTTTTCTGCAAATTTAAATGTATTTAGTTATAAACAGTCATTCACTTTCTTCTTTCCTTCATGGATCTAAACTTTGCCAATGCTGGTATATTTTCCTTTATTTGTATTGTAATATTTTCAGAATGTGTAAGTTGTATTTTTTTCAAAAAAAGACAAATAAAACAATCTGAAGTTGTCTTTGTTATTTAGTTTTAATGCCAGGATTTTAATAATGGATTTTAAAATCTGTGCCCACGTGGGCACAGATTTTCTTTCATGAGGCCCCAGAGCTAAAATGAGTTTGACACTACTGCTCTAGAACGTGCCCATTAATGCCTAAGAAATACCGAATACTTGCTAATTTGTTTTGACAAGAGAAAACAAAAAACAATGCGCCCCAAAACCAAAATGAACCAAATAGAAAAATATGTTAATCTACCACTTTGAATGCACAATAGCATGTGTGTAAATTCCTACAATGATTGTGTTGTCTGTAAGTAATATCCGTCAATATAATCAGTGTTCTGTGACTCTTTTGTCTCATTGTTTGTGCCAGCGCTTTATATGTGAGCATGCATATTAAAGCAAGGCAGCCAGCTGTGAAAACAGCTTAATTGCCAGTAATCACTTCTGATGGAACATGTTTCCAGCATTTGCCTCCATTAAGGATGCCTTCTTTCTCCATTCTCTGTCAGCCAACTGCTGTCGCCGCTGTGCCAGGTGGAGCTGGCGGGATGATGAATATGGCGTCGAGGGGGGATTTCGGTGATTACAAAAAACGGTTGTACACTTTACTTTTCACCACTTGTGCAAGACAATCAGAGAAATTTTAAAAAGAGGAATGGACACAAATGACAACATTGCAGAAGTCATGGTGAGTGGGGGAAATTTTGCAGATTTTTTAACAAAAAGTTACGCAAAGAGTAGAAAATATACTTTTACAGTACGGTGATGCTCAGTGGCCTAGTTTTTAGAGCGTCCGCCCTGAGATCGGTAGGTCGTGAATTCAAGTCCTGGCCGAGTCATACCAAAGACTATAAAAATGCTCGGCGCTCGGCACTCAGCATCAAGGGTTGGAATTGGGGGTTAAATGAACAAAAATGATTCCCAGGCGCGGCCGCCGCTGCTGCTCCCTGCTCCCCTCAACTCCCAGGGGGAGAAAAAGAAGATGGGTCAAATTCAGAGGTTAATTCCACCACACTCAATGTGTTTGTCTGTGACAATCATTGGTACTTTAACTTTTATACCTCAGTTTTTTAAGTAACCCCTTCCCTCAAAAACCAAAGCAACTTTTCCCCATAAAAATATTGTAAATTCAATAAATCTGTTTCAGACACCCAAAATTATGAACATAAAACACATTTTAGAGATAATAATTACAGTTTTACTTGCAGACAACAACATTAAACACATAAACATGACAAAGGAAATTGATTAATAAACATTCAACCAATTAATTCTGGAATTTCGCAAAAAAAACACCACAAATTCTGGTGCAGAGCTGCAACCGGACGTTACGTCACGTGCAACAAAGGGGTATCGAAAAATGGAGCCATTTGATTTTACGTGTATCGTTACCCAGTAGAACCGATGAACTCGGTACCTATACAAATACCAAATTCCATACTCATCCCTATTTACAACTGAAAGAGTTGGCTGCTTTTACTTTTACTCCAAACCCTCAAAGCATTTAATACATATACAGAATTGCTTGGTCCCAAAAGGACACAGCGCCAGAGCCATTTTCATATTTGATTAATTGTCAAGCAAGACACTGAATCCCTAATTGCTCCTGATGAGCTGCTTGGCACCTTTCACGAGAGCTGCCATCAGTGTATTAACACCAGCGGGAGCCCCTGAATCATCAGCAATATTGTAAAGCACTTTAGACACAGTGATAAATGGACTATGATAAAAATGCAATCCATTCCTTATTTAAATCACTCAAGAACACTGAGTTCCAGATATGACTTGAAAACACTTTTTTTTTAAGCTTGCTAATTATTATACAACCATATGCTGTTGATGGATGTCCTGACGCAGACAAATAATAAATAATAGGTGGTAGGAAAAAGTTTCTGTGAAACTGCTGTACATTCACAAATGGAAATACTGAGGTAGAGACAATGGTGACACTTGTCTAACATGTTTTTTTTTAGAATTAGATTAAAATGTAATTGATTTTATTAAGCAGAAAAAATAAATGTTTCTTATCCATACATCAAAACTAAATAATTTTGGCATAATGACAACATTTTAGCACTGTAGCTGCTAAGGGTTTTCCGAGTAAATTCTTGTGATACAATTATGTTTACCTTGTACGATGTACAGTGGAACCAGGGCTAGATCAACAATAATGCATGTCCCCTGAATAATAGATAGTTGAGGATATAATCTGATAGGTTGGGAAAACTTTGAAAACCATTTAGGACCTGGAACTGTCGAGAACGACACGAACGGCGTTTGTTCCTCCACCTCTTTCCCATCCCTTGCCCCCTCAGCCTGCTTTTTCGTGAGGACGTTTTTCATCTAAATGGGAATATATAAACATCATAGCAGTCTGCATCCTGATGACAGCAGACATTGTACTCTAAGTGATGTTTTAGTATGGTTGTTGGCTCTCATAAAGTCTGAGTGAAATCACTGATGAAGAAAAACAAATGCAAAAGTTTTATGCATTTTTAAATTAATGCACCTCGTATTCTTGATCAAAAATGTTTTTCATTTACCTGTTCCTATATTACATATACTATATACTTACATCATGTATATAAAACCCTAATGGAGGAGTGGAACAGTGGAACCAGGGCTGTCCCTGGCTAAAGGGGCCCTAAGCATAATCTAATTTTAAATGTTCACAAAATTAATTAATGGGAAAGACATTGTTCAAAAAAAGCGATGCTAAAAACTTAAAACATACATTTGTATCAGACTAGAATTAATGTTGCATGCCACCAAAAACAATCAATAAATCTGGGGAAATTTGCCATTATATTTTTATCAGTAATGGAGCACAAAGGTGCTGAGAACATTTTCTTGAGAAAAACACTATTATTCATTAACTGATAGTTTACATGCCCTTATTTACGCAAAACGTGACCCCCGAAAAAATTGTGGGGCTCAATATACAGTGCGTGATTTACCCCTGAGGGGAACCTCCAGGGCCAAACATTACATTTTTCATGGTGCAGAAACAATCCACATTCTATTGCAAACAAAAAGAAATGATTACTTTATTCAAATGAATAAAAACATTACACAAATTACAACAGGTGTTAGAGTACACAGCGTCCTCATTATTTGCTGGAAACCTTGATATGAGGATGGCATTAAGTACTTAACATTTTTGTTCAGTGATTTATAAATGAGGCAACACTACTGGTGCCTGTGGATATACATTGCAACGCTGAATGTACACTCCCCTTTGCTCACTGGAAATGTGTACCATTTAGGAAATTATTACGCAGTTTTCAGTTCCGAATGTTCTGAATACAAAAACATTTACTATAAACTTCACCCCTGTAATAAACACAAAAATGAAAAATGATGGAGTATTGCAAACACATTGTCAGGTTGATGCGAAAGAAAACTTGAAACATGACCCCAGTATGCACAGAAACGAGAGAGTGTGCAAGCAACACGATAATTTATCTGGCCCAAAACAAACACTAGTGCAGCTAGGGAGTGCACAGAAAGCTCACACCTGTCTTGGTAGAGTAACCATAAAATAAACACTGTCCCTGAGGACAGGAATGGCATTTAAAGCATCCTGTTTGGCAACCAGGAACAGGGGCCTTATGTAACAAGAGTTGGGTGGATTTCCTAAAAAAATAATTAAAAAAAAGGTGTACGTTTAAATCCAGAAAACAACGTATGCAAGTAAAAATTCAGAACTAATAAAATGTGCTCCTGCACAAATCCAAGCACATACCATAGGTTACACTGCAATCAATATGAAATTAATCTCAGGAGTTAGCTTGGTATGGCACGCCCAGGGCATGCCCCCTTATAATATTAAAAGTATGGGCCAATCACAAGTCAGTAGGAGGGGCTTGCTTCTGATGTTTCCAGCGAACTGCAGCGAAGTTGAAATTGCTGTGTGCTCCGGGAACTGCAAACAGGCCGAAATTACAAAGAAATGGTCAGGCAGCGCACAGCACGGTGTAACAGGGGTTACTGTGTCTGCCTCACAATACGACGGTCCTGAGTAGTCCTGGGTTCAATCCCAGGCTCGGGATCTTTCTGTGTGGAGTTTGCATGTTCTCCCCGTGAAGGCGTGGGTTCCCTCCGCGTACTTCGGCTTCCTCCCACCTCCAAAGACATGCACCTGGGGATAGGTTGATTGGCAACACTAAATCGGCCCTAGTGTGTGAATGTGAGTGTGAATGTTGTCTGTCTATCTGTGTTGGCCCTGTGATAAGGTGGCCACTTGTCCAGGGTGTACCCCACCTGAGACAGGGACCAGCGCCCCCCACGACCCTGAAGAGAATAATCGGTAGGAAATGGATGGATGGATGGTTGGGCAGCAGGAAAAAAGTGGGATAAAAAAGAGAGATGCACATCAGCAAAACTGACAAGCATTTGAAAAGCTACTTGTTGCCACTGGCTTGATGCTTGTTCCCCTTCAGCTCCATGTGCGCCCCTCCTGTAGCCCAGTGCTCCTCGATGGCAGCAGACGTGTTCTCCCCGTGGACGACCATCCATCGGTAGGATTCAGTATATAAAACTTTAGAAGAGTGGTTGACTCTGATTGCCCTCAATATAAATGTAATTGGTGTAATTTACAACAAAATGTATCCCTATAGGAGCCTGCTAGCAGTGAGATTTGTTTCATGTAAAAATAATTTTACATTTAAACATACCAGTGCTTTGAAAAATGATATAAAATACTTTGACTGTTTTTTGATCACTCAATTTATTATTACAACTCGGAGGTGCCAGTGTGCTGCCATTAGCATCTGCTGCTGCCCGCTGGGGTCACAGCGATGTACATCCATTATCTTCATCGCCTTCTTCCTGATGCCCGACCATTTTTTTTTTTGTTTCCAGCCTGTCCGTCATTCCCGGAGCACACAGCAATTTGAACTGGCTGTTTTTGCTCGGAACACCAGAAACAAGCCCCCCCTACTAATTTGTGGTTGGCATAGCTGCAGAGCTCAAGCACATGGCTACTTTCAATTCATTCCTGCCACTTCCAAAGGCATGCACTTGGGAATAGGTTGGTTGGCAACACTAAATTGGCTTGTGTGTGTGAATGTTGTCTGTCTATCTGTGTTGGCCCTGCGATGAGGTGGCGACTTGTCCAGGGTGTACCCCGCCTTTTGCCTGAGTGTGACTTGGATAGGCTCCAGCTTCCCGTGACCCCAAGAGGGACAAGCTGTAGAAAATGGATGGATGGATTTATAGAGGGAGGAACCTGGGCGTGCCAAGCCAAGCAAACTCCTGACCACAATTCCACGTTGATTGCTTTAATACGTTTTCTGGATTTGAACATTTATTTTTTTAGTAGGAAATCCACGCAACTCTTGTTACATGAGACTACAGGTATGTTCTGATTGCCAATCAGGGACAGGTGAGGAAGGCAGTGCTCAGGCCAGAAGAGAATTGGCAAGATATTAAAGTGCAAAAAAAGTGGAGAGAAGAAACATGAGTGCAGAAACAGAAAACACCAAGGACAATAAAATAAACAAGTCCAAAACTGTCATGGACGGTCATGACACACAGCTAGCTATTTAACATGTTTCACATACAAGTGTAAAAATAAGTTTACCACTGTTGATGATAAAACGTTGCCCTTGATATTGAATGTTGATGCTGGAGTCTTAAAATGTGAGACAATTTACTTCATCCATCCATCCATTTTTTTTTTGCACAGCCTGGGGGAGGGGGGGTCCTGAAGCCTATAATTCGGGCGGAAATGGCACGTACACCCTGGACAAGTCACAACCTCATCACAGGGCCAACACGGATTGAGAGACAAAACTCACATTCACACACTAGGGCCAATTTAGTATTGCCAATCAGCCTAGTTTTGCAAAAAGCCACAAACAGCTGAAGAGAAAGTAAAACACACTGGAGGTAACTTGATAATGGCTTTATTTTTCAAGATTGTATGTGATTTCACAGCTCCTTTTTTTTCGCAAACTTTGACCAAATTTGGAATCATAAAGCTTTTAGCATGGGCTGCATGGCCGAGAAGTTAGTCATTTTGGTCTCACAGTGAGTAAATTTTGTGTGGAGTTTGCATGTTAGCTTATTTGGAGAATTGTAATTGTTCATTGGAGTAAATGTGAGCGTGAATGGTTGTATGTTTTTGTGTGCCCTGTGATTGACGGGCTATTGTCTCTTACCTGAATTCAATTGAAGTAGGCTCCATGAATTGATTAACATGGACCCCGACTTAAACAAGTTGAAAAACTTATTCGGGTGTTACCATTTAGTGGTCAATTGTACGGAATATGCACTGAACTGTGCAATCTACTAATAAAAGTATCAATCAATCAATCAATCAATCAATCAATCAATCAATCAATCCAGCTCATGTGAAGAAAACATGAATGGCTGGACTTGCAGAATGCTAATGTACATCAGGAAATGTTTACAAGGCTGTGTGATCCATAGAAATCAGTCATGATCTGGTGATACAGTCAATCGCAGGTTCAATCAGAATGGAAAAATCGAATACAATGTAATGTTTCAAGGTAAAGATCCGACCAATATGAAATTCTAACTCTTTTTATTTTTCATGAGGAACTATCGCATCTTTATGCGGTATTGTTCTCCCAGAATGCAGAACGGATGGCTACGGACCAAGGCGTGAGGTAGGCAATTATTTATTTACGGTAACTCATAAAACTCATACGACAAGCAAAAGCGGATGTGTGCCGGTCACACCTAGAAGCTAAGGCTAAACACTTAGCACAGAAAACAAACAGGACTTACGTAGTCGAAACACTTGGCAAAAAACTTGAGACTAGGCAGAAAACTCACGTCGACAGGTTCAGCAAACGCAATGAAGCCAGAACGAGTGACAAAAAGAGTTGGCTTAAATAGAGTATCTGATGAAAAACAGGTGTGCGTTCAAGGCAGGTGAAAATCAAGTAACCATGGTAACAAACACAAACAAGGAAGTGCACACACAAACTCAAAAGTCCAAATAACAAACGATCCGGGCAGCGGATCGTGACACTATTTATTTGTGGGCAAGCAATGCTGAATGCTCCACAAGGGCCATCCTGTCAAAGACAAATGCTCAAATTACACAATTATTTTCTATTTTCTTCTCCATCCTCTTCAACGCTGGCTCATTTCACACAGTCTTTCCTGGCGGCCCAAAAATATATTCACCATGAAGACGTTTAATTCTCCCTGTTAGTCCACAGCGCGGCCAGAGGTGAGCTTTAATAAGGATCAATGGCACTTTATCTGGGACAGGACCCAAGCCTGTGCATACACACACAAAAAAAGATCAGTGAATTCAATTAAAAAGAGACAGCTCCAACCACTGGTACGGGGAATTCAATTAAAGGATGTATGCAAAGGTTCACTGGCCTTTTCTTTGTGTTGGAGTTTGTGTTTATGTAATGAGCTTTTCATATCAGGAATCAATATATCAACTACTGTGAGGTCATGAGAGAAAGATAGTAAAAACAAGGTTTCTAAGGATTTCTAAATGTTTTTTCTTTCTGCCCGTTAGGAACATGGTGTCTCCTTACACGTCTTGAGCTATATCCACATATGAGGTCCATAGCATGTATTCCCTGCAACATGCACTACATTGGAGTGATCCTCAATAAAACCACTTACCGGACTCCCCCATCAGCCTGGCAAGGAGGCTAAAAGGCTGGGGGTGGGGGGGACCCTCCCCCGTGGAGCCCCTGTGTGCATCCTGAGGTGTGTGTTTTAGCCTAATGAAATGGGATCTCAATAGACAATAATCCTTGTAACAAGATTGAACGGGGACACCCATGTCAATATTAGCAAATGGGATTGCTGGCTTTTGTGCACACACACACACACACACACGTGCACACAAACGCACGTGCAGTCTGCATGGTCTCATACCTGTGTGTCCATTTGTGTCTCCACCCAAGGTTTTAAGTGTTCTGGCTACACCTTGAGGCTCTGGGTGGGGACCCGTAACTATTTCCCACACCTCCTCTATTAGACCATTTAAACCACTCCTGAAATAGCTCCAAAGTCGATGATTAATCTACCACAGATGCGCCAAACAGGGTTGTTCCCAAACAGAAGTGGAAAAAAATAAAAAAGGGTTGCAGCGTCAACAAAAAAGGTACTTAAAGTAAAAAGTCATATAAACGAGTCCTCAGGACTGAACAATGGCTTTGTAACACAAGGATACACAAACAGAAAAATCAAAAAAGGTTAAAAATATATGAAAGACAAGTACTGTAGACTGGCTTTAACCAGGAAGTGACAGACAGGAAGAGGAAATGGGGAAGTTAGGTAGTAGGAGAGGACCGTAAATACATGATGGGTAGGGAGTTCTATCGCCAGAATTTCAACCATTAAACTGAATGATGAATAGTGGCGCCATTGACTCTCATCGAGTTATTTTTTTTACTTAAATCTTTATCTGCAGCCTCAGAAAAAATAACGTTTTAAATGGTTATTATTGTGATTTGATGTATTTGATGTAAATAAAGTCATATAAGACTCCTGAGCTGATGGATTTCTGTACAGACCCGTATGGTTTCAAAATAAATACTGTATTCCTTGAAGAAATGTTTGTTTTGTTTTGTTACTTTGTATGTAATGTTTTATATGACATTGTAATTAAAAGAACAATTACAAAAAAAGGAAACCATGCTAACAGTGGCAACACGCACAAATATAAATGCCATACAACACGTTGACAGGAAGTGACATCCCTGCACATGTATTCATTCTTGTCTTTTGTCACGTAAGCATACGTGGCAAGCACGGGAGCAGGCGATCATCCCGACCACTAATCAGAGGTTAGTGAAAATAATCAGCACCCATGGCAACCAAGTAACACAAAGCTGGGTGCTGAAAACAGAACTAAGGTCATCCTAAACATAAAGAAAACATGATCTAGGCCAGGGGTGCCCATTACGTCGATCGCGAGCTACCAGTCGACCGCGGGGGGTGTGTCAGTCGATCTCCAGCCAGGCTTTTAAAAAAAATAGACCTAAAAATTAGTGATCATCAATCTTCACCAAGACATCACTTAAATGACATTCACGGTACCGGAGGGTCTTGTGAGATGACGCTGGCTGCTGCAAGATCATTATTATGAAAATATGACCGAGAGGAAGGCGAGAAACACTTTTTATTTCAACAGACTCTCGCGCCGTACCTTCCGTCAAAACTCTAAAGGCCGACTGCACATTTCCTATCTTCACAATAAAAGCCCTGCTTCATGCTGCCTGCGCTAACTAAATACAGAGTCTCGGAAAACTGGCGCGCACAAGCGATCCCTCAGAAAGCTGGCGTGCACATCACTTGTGCACGCCAGCTTTCCGAGACTCTTATTTTGTTAGCGCAGGCAGCATGAAGCAGGGCTTTTATTGTGAAGATAGGAAATGTGCAGTCGGCCTTTAGAGTTTTGACGGAAGGGACGGCGCGAAAGTCTGTTGAAATAAAAAGTGTTTCTCGCCTTCCTCTCTGTCATTTTTTCATAATAATGAACTGGCAGCAGCCAGCGTGATCTCACAAGACCCTCGGGTGCCGTGAATGTCAATCAAGCAAGCTACGGAATTTGCCGCCAATGTTTTTCTTGTAAAGTGTATGGAAGCTGGATGAATTAGATGCCAAAAACCAACCACTTTCATGTGGTATTGTACAGAAAGGACAACTTTTTTTTCTCCTCCATTTGAAAATGTGGGCGTTATCATCATTACTGTCTGATTCCAATCCATGCAAGTCATCAGAATCAGGTAATACACCAACTTATATTCTTGTCTTTGTGAAAGAAAGACATCTATATGTGTTACACATGCTTGTATTATCATTAAACACATCTAACTTGTTTACAAAAATGTCTCTTTCATAAATAAATAAATATAAATGATATATATAAATGAGGTAGATCCCCTCGAGTTGGTCAATTGAAAAGTAGCTCGCCTGCAGAAAAAGTGTGGGCACCCCTGATCTAGGCAGTGGATCATCACATACATATCCTTTTGACAAAAGGATTGATAGCCTTGGACAGGCCCCCTCCCCTGTGAACACTGATAGACCATGGACTCTTTGACCTACTGAACTTACTATAGAAGACCCAACCTCTGACTGTTCAACAATAAAACGTGGGTAGAGTCTAACAGTACATTACTTCATAAAACAACTGTACTTTAGTTGTTTGTACTATTATTCTTAAGTGTGGTTTTTTTAGTTTCTAAATGCTATATTAAATGTCAAAAGGGTGCTGTTTTGGGAAGGCCAAAAACAAATTAAAATGATTTCAATTCATTTCAAAGGTTTGAGCTTATTCACGATATGGGTATTCCGAGTTACAAGCTTGGTCGTGGAACATAATGTGTTCGTAGGTTGAGGTACAGAACTACGGTACTGTATCTGTTCGCGTTACAAAATATTCAATTGTTGGGGTGTAGTCGAGCTGATTGCAGTCTTTGTAAAGCAAAACAAAGTCGTTTGTGAATAGTATTTGTCTGTTATGTTGTGTGAGGAATGTTCTTGTCTTGGTCTCCTTGGTGAGGGTGACTATGACTTCTCCACAAATCCATAGTTCTTGGAAAAAATATGTACACAATCACTGGTTGATACCAGTCGTGTCCATTTTTGAGAAACATGGTCCAGAGATTTTAAGTTGAGTTCCAGACAACTGGTACCTATCTTGGAAAATATCGCCTTATTTATCTGTGATTATGTGCCACAATCCTTCACTGCATCATCGACTCCCTCAGGAATTATTTTGAAAGATTGCAATGGATGTTTACTTACAGTATTGTACTACTTTCACTTTGTCGGCTACTACTACACCATTTAAGACATAAATAAAGCCAAACGTGCACATTAAAATCCCTACCATTTTGCACTCCATGCCATAGTTATTATTAATGTCTGTCAAATGTGACAATGTGGTTTTGTTAATTGGATGTAGCACTGGTCTTGGCAGAGCTTTACACCGTCCAAATATATTTCTAGTTGCTGTCCTGTCCTGCTAACAGCAGGCATCCAGCAGATAGTCCCTCACCTTTCCCTCTCTCCTAATCACCAATTAGGACTCAATTACTTTGGCCTGGCAGCTCATTTGCTCTGGAGGCGACTGGGAGAGAGGGGCTAGCTCAATATGTTCGGTACCACAACCAAACAAATTCCTATTCTTCCAATTGGGGATTTTTTTGCAACGTCAAGTGACTGTCCAGCAGGAGACCCGAGAGGGAAACATAGAGTAGGGGGGGTCCTTTTGCAAGTGTCACTTCATTAAATATCCAACCCCTTGGTGAGAAGATGATTTGGGAGCCTTGTTAGCTGTGCTGAATGAGCCCAACTGCTCTTTACCTTGTGTTGATAAGGGAAACATGCTGGGCAGCACTGTGGAGAGCTGAGGAAGGACTATGATGACAGATGAAGCCCAGGCTGAGTTTCATTCAAGGCACCAAACGGTCTCTCAGTAAGGTCGTGAAATGAATCCCCTGGCATCCAAGTCAACATCGAAAGCTCTCAGGAGCTTGTTATAGCCAACAGCTCCCTCTTCCTCTTTTTTGGCTAATGCTATACCAGTAGGCTGACCATAATCTGAAATCCCAAAAAGTGGACACATATATGCGTGCCAAGGCGGGCAGCACGCCAAGGCCGGGAGTAGGTGAATATTTGCCAATGATACTCGAACTTGCTTTATAAATAATATATTTATTTAAATAAAGCATTTTTTCTCATCTGTTGACGGCTGTGTTGGCGCTAGGGATTTCTAAAATGGGTTCCCAGGGACCCCATCAAGTCATAAAAATGGGGTCCCACAGTAAATTTTTGGGGTCCCACTTTTTTGTAAGCGTTTTGAAAACAATTGATTAACGTAATCATTATCCTGTTGTATGTCACATTCTATATCGTGTTTTGGAAAAAGGTTGTCATAAATGTTACTTAATTCATTTTAAAAAATAATAAAAAAAGAAAACAAATGTGTATACACATGTAAATGTTTTCAGTTATAAACATTCATTCACTTTCTTCCTTCCTTCATGGATCTAAACTTTACCGCTGCTGGTAGTTTTTCCTATGTTTTTATTTAATAAGTTGTAGGTGTATTTATTTCAGTATAAAAGTGTAAAAAGTATTTTGCTTGGGTCATGAAATGATAATAATGGTGTGCCAGGGCATACATACATTTTATATTTAACGCTTAAATCTCTGGAGTCTTACACTCACTTTAGTGTTTACCAAGAAGTCTATTTCCTTTTCCCGGCAAAACTCGAACCAACACTTCCTGTCAATAGCGTCACTTCTCTAACTTCCCCGGAAGTCCCGCCCTCCAACCAAAGCCATTGGCTAACACCCCGTAGCCAGCCGCTACAATATTTATAGCTAGTGTGATGTTATGAGCAGAGGTGGGTAGAGTAGCCAGAAATTGTACTCAAGTAAGAGTACAGTTACTTTAGAGATGTATTACTCAAGTAAAAGTAAGGAGTAGTTACCCAAATATTTACTTGAGTAAAAGTAAAAAGTATGTTGTGAAAAAACTACTCAAGTACTCAGTAACTGATGAGTAACCTGATTACGGCAACAAATAATGCACAAAAACATAAAAATAGCAATGAGCAAATTCAGAGCATGGAATATATCTTAAGCAACTAAAAAAATAATATATATTGAATAATAGTACATCAAAATAAGATAAAAAAAATGGCACATTGAGCCACAATAACTTAACAGCACCATAGCCTCAGTAGGCATTTATTGATTTGATTGATTGAGCGATTGATTAAAACTTGTATAAGTAGATTGCACAGTACAGTACATATTCCGTACAATTGACCACTAAATGGTAACACTCCAATACGTTTTTCAACGTTTATCAATTACTTAAAAAATGACCAAGTCGAGGTGATCTACCTCATATATACATATACATACACACACACACATATCATTTATACACACACATATCATACATACACACACAAATCATTTATACACACACATATCGTATATATATATATATATATACATACATTTATATATACAGTATATAATCTATATTTATTTATTTTGCCGTATTTGTTAACATGTTGAAGGTGTTTTATTGAATGTACATGCATGTTTAACATATAGATTCCTATCTTTCATGAAGACAAGCATATAAGTTGGTCTATTACCTGATTCTGATGACTTGCATTGATTGGAATCAGACGTCCACGTTTTCAAATGGAGGAGAAAAAAAGTTCCTCTTTTCTGTCTAATACCACATGAAAGTGGTTGGTTTTTGGCATCTTATTTGTCCAGCTTCCATATTCGTTTTTATACACTTTACAAGAAATACATTGGCGGCAAACTCCGTAGCTTGCGAGCTTGTTTGCGCTGGCTTTCGGAGACTCTTATTTTGTTAACGCAGGCGCGATGGAGCGGCGCTTTTCTTGTGAAGACAGGAACTGTGCGATCAGTCTTTAGGCTTTTGACGGGAAGTACGTCCATCCATCCATTTTCTACCGCTTATTCCCTTTCGGGGTCGTGGGGGGCGCTGGCGCCTATCTCAGCTACAATCGGGCGGCGGTTGAAATAAAAAGTGTCTTTTTTTCTTTACACTTTTGATTGATTGATTGAAACTTTTATTAGTAGATTGCACAGTACAGTACATATTCCGTACGATTGACCACTAAATGGTAACACCTGAATAAGTTTTTCAACATGTTTAAGTCGGGTTTTACGTATCATGGTCATGTGACCGCCTGGTTCTGTTTGATTGGTCCAACGTCACCAGTGACTGCATGTGATTGGTGAAACGCAGGCATGCGTAGATTCTACTTTGAAGCTCTGTCATTAACCAAAACAAACATTAATAGATCGCTAAAAAAAAAAAAGTAGCGAGTAGCGAGCTTAATGTAGATAAATGGAACGGAGTAAAAGTAGTGTTTCTTCTCTATAAATATACTCAAGTAAAAGTAAAAGTATGTCACATAAAAACTACTCATAGAAGTACAATTTATCCCAAAAGTTACTCAAGTAAATGTAACGGAGTAAATGTAGCGCGTTACTACCCACCTCTGGTTATGAGCCAGGGAATAAAAGGACTACACTACCCAGCATGCAACAGGAGTGACGAGCATGCGCGGTGGCCCGGTAAATCCTGAAGGAATCAATAAAGTACTATCTATCTATCTAAAGGGGGGTGGTGTGTCGCCATGACGGCACCTTGTATGTTGTGATATGCACTCTCTGAAAGTAACGTTAAGAACTCAGCCAACAAATACACGCAACCCTAATTCAAAATGCCGGACATTTGACGCATTCGAAAAAACCCGCCCGGACACACCGGACAACGCCGCAAAAGAGGAAATGTCCGGGGAAAAGAGGACGTATGTTCAGCCTAATACCAGAGAACCTGGCTTTATAGTTGCAAAAGCAGATGCATACTGTACGCAAAAAGAGAAAGCAGTGTTTACAGTGGAATGTGTCAAAGTAAGTGATTTGTTCCGATCTTGAATTAATGTTTTCCATTGGAAATCAGGAAAGTATTATTTTCAGTGTTAAAATGAGGCGTTTTATAAAACGTTAAAGGCCTACTGAAGCCCACAACTACCGACCACACAGTCTGATAGTTTATATATCAATGATGAAATCTTAACATTGCAACACATGCCAATAAGGCCGGGTTAGTTTACTAAATTGCAACTTTAAATTTCGCGCCAAAATATCCTGCTGAAACGTCTCAGTAAGATGACGCGTGCGCGTTACGTAACGGATTGTAGAGGACATTTTGTTCCAGCATCGTTCCCAGCTATTAAGTCATCTGTTTTCATCGCAAAATCCCACAGTATTCTGGACATATTTGTTGCTGAATCTTTTGCAATTTGTTCAATGAACAATGGAGACATCAAAGAAGAAAGCTGTTGGTGGGAAGCGGTGTATTGTGGCCGGCTTGAGCAACACAAACACAGCCGGTGTTTCAGTCTTTACATTCTCGAAAGAAGACAGTCAAGCTTTACTATGGAACAGAGATGTCAAGCGAACACAGTTGGATTGGACCACACACACAAAGTACAGTGTATAATGTGTATTAATAAAAAACATTTTACCATTCTGTATTCTGAAGGCGATCTATGTCGTGTGCTACTCCAGCATCAATATGTGTCCTCCTGACCGTCAGCGTCGGGTTCAAAGCGGTATGGCTCTATCCCTTGTTGCGGTTGGGCCTGGCCGAGTGGTCGTGCCACCCCCACGGCTGCCACATTCTGTATTCTGAAGGCGATCTATGTCGTGTGCTACTCCAGCATCAATATGCGTCCTCCTGACCGTCACCATCAGTGTCGGGTTCAAAGGGGTATGGCTCTATCCCTTGTTGCGGTTGGGCCTGGCCGAGTGGTCCTGCCACCCCCACGGCTGTCACGGAGCCTCTCACAGCATCTTCCTTATCTGGATCGCTCCCACTGCCCTCTTGTCCTTTTTTTTTTTTTTTTTTCTAGTCCTTCACTCTCACTTTCTTCATCCACAAATCTTTCATCCTCGCTCAAATTAATGGGAAATCGTCGCTTTCTCGGTCCGAATCGCTCTCGCTGCTGGTGGCCATGATTGTAAACAATGTTCAGATGTGAGGAGCTCCACAACCCGTGACATCACGCGCATATCGTCTGCCACTTCCGGTACAGGCAAGGCTTTTTTGTCAGCACCAAAAATTGCAAACCTTATCGTCGATGTTCTCTACTAAATCCTTTCAGCAAAACATGGCAATATCGCGAAATGATCAAGTATGACACATAGAATGGACCTGCTATCCCCGTTTCAATAAGAAAATCGCATTTTAGTAGGCCTTTAAGGATCACTGAACTGAGGTCTCATGACAAAGGCTGACCTTGAGTTACGAAAAAAGCGAAAAATCCAAATGGTCAATTGATTCCTGGATGTTTGGTAATCACAGGTCTTGCGCAATACATTGACAGCTTCCATGATTAGAACTACAAAGTTTTGAGCAATATTATATGCGTATACGTGTATGATTCTTCTTAGTAGGACGAAAACAGTTCAATAATACCACTTTGGGTGCCACCAGTCACAATAATCTCTTCTCATTAATCTCATCGTAGTAAAACCATATTCAAGTGACATTTTTTCCAACAAATAACAGTTCAAAAAAAATGTGAAACCTAGCAAAACATGTCTACTGTAGGGGATTCATATGGCCCCATTCGTCGTGGTTTTCCTGACACATGAAAAGTAACAAATTGAGAGGATGGGCTATCCACCCTAGCCACCAGATGGCAGTAGAGTTTTGAATATCTAAAAAGGTGTTTTGTGGTGATTCCAACTTTGACCAGCGTTTGAGTTACTATGTCGAGTGGCGCTTTTCATCTTTTTCAGCAATATCCACCCAGAAATGGGGCCGTACAAATCCCTTCCCTACTGTAATTTCCATATCTGCAAACATCCAACATTGAAATACTGTAGTAGCTTGAATCAGCCAGACAGCCATTTTCTACCGCTTGTCCCTTTTGGGGTTGTGCTGCAGTCTATCTCAGTTGCCCTTGGGCGGAAGGCGGTATACACCCTGGACAAGTCGCCACCTCATCGCAAGACCAACACAGATAAACAGACAACATTCATGCTCACATTCACACACGAGGGACCATTTAGTGTTGCCAATCAACCTATCCCCAGGTGCATGTCTTTGGAGGTGGGAGGAAGCTGGAAGACTTGGAGGGAACCCACAAAGTCATTGGGAGAACATGCTAATCTTTTTTTCAATTATGACCTTATAAGCTTTTTTCAATTTATTTTGAACTGACCTTACTTTTGGAACCTGATTGTTCTGTTAAAAAATATTATGCCACATATAACGTACTGTACTGTGCTAAACGCTTGGCCTCCATTAGAAATGTTGTTTTAGCTATGTATAAATCCAAATGAAATGAGGTGAAAAGGCAATTTTGTTATGTGCTGTACTTTTTTAGACGTGATAGTGACTCAAACTGTAAAAATAAATTCTTATAGTAGCTCAATGTTCTTTCTAGGTCGATGTGCCACCCTTCTACAAAGTATGGTATCAATAACTTTTGTATTTTTTGTGTCGGACCTGCTTTTTTTTGTTGTAGGCCTACAGTTCTAGAATGGTGTCTTTGAAAGACTTGATAAGAAACAATTATACCAGCGAAAGCCTAAGACTGTTGCACAATACTTATATTTAGAATAGCACGAGTACAGTGGGATATAATGTCCATACTGAGGCTGTGAAAAACCATTCAGAAAAAAGCTAATGTATATTTTGGCTTTGCCTTGAGTTTCATTTTGTGATCCCATTTCCAATATGCTGGCATCTGCAGTCTCTGCAATCTCCATGGATCCCAGGAGCATGTACAAGCAATTAAAACAATAGCATCTTTACGCCCCTGCAACCAATAAACAAGCTAATGTCACCGCTCTATAAAGACACTGAGCGTCTGGGGCAATACCCCAGCTGGATTAGAACACAGCTCCGTGCTTTTAATACCGTGCTATAAAGAAGGTTTAAAGAAATGCATGCACTTTATTAAAGAGACTCGGAGGAAATAATATCAAATACATAACCAAGACTGCTGGCTGAAGTTGGGGCGTAAAAGCAGACAGGATTATTTATCAACGACTGTAGCGTCTTGGGGATGAATTTTTAAAGAATCTAATATGTAGTGTATCCTATTGCTTAATTAGCCTATTTAGAACAATTTTAAATATTCTGTGAGTACACAAATCAACCAAGAAGTGAATGAATGCCCAACAACATGCCAAACGCCTAAGTGCATCATTTTGCCAACACGGAGGCTTGGAAACAAAACCACAAAGGATTTTGTCTGTAATCCCTAAGAAGTGAACCCCAGACAGCCACAGGTGCCGGCTAAGCCAGAAGTTTAGAACTCCATTCTGCTAAAGTGCACCACAAGTCCTTTCCATGAGTCAGGAGATTGTTTTTTTTACTGTTAATCCTGAAAATAAGTAGAGTGATGCGATGGGAGACTTTGGGATGGATTACACCATTACACTTTGTTCTTGCTCTGCACAACTCTATTCTTATTTGATGTTAAATTTACAAAAAAAAAATGTCTGCTGTTGCCCAATTAAATTAGACATGCAGCTTGCCAAACAGAACTCCAACCCAGTACCATGGTCAGTATAACATATGTAGTAACAGTACAGGGATCTACTGTAGGGAAGGGACTTGAGGGAAAAGTAGGTGTGAGAATGAAGGCCATATTTAGTAAATTGATGGTGAAGTGGTGGAGAGAGCAGGTCAAAGTAAGTCTAGAGGACGCCGTAATTTTTATTTTTTTTAAAAAAGGGAAATATATTGGAATAATGAGCACATTTATCAGGGCAGCACGGTGACATAGGGGTTAGTGCATGTGCCTCACAATACAAAAGTCCTGAGTTGAATCCCGGGGTCAGGATCTTTCTGTGTGGAGTTTGCATGTTCTCCCCGTGAATGCGTGGGTTCCCTCCGGGTACTCCGGCTTCCTCCCACCTCCAAAGACATGCACCTGGGGATAGGTTGATTGGCAACACTAAATCTGTCTCTCTATCTGTGTTGGCCCAGTGATGAGGTGGCGACTTTTTCCAGGGTGTACCCCGCCCTCCGCCCGAATGCAGCTGCGATAGGCTCCAGCACCGCCAATGACCCCGAAAGGGACAAGCAGTAGAAAATGGCTGGATGGATGGAGCACATCTCTCTTCAGAGCCAAGAGATGAAAGAGGCCACACCATTAGAAAAAGGTTGTAAATAAATCAGAGTGATCCAAACGTAAAAGAAAATAAGTTAATAAATAACACAAATGTATCGGGAAAAAAAATCTAAATCAACGTTTGAGCATAAACTCATCCTGTGACTAAGCTCTTAATGGGGATGTATTACGCCAGACTAACTTTTCTTACCTGTTGGTTCCTTTCATCCATCCATTTTCTACCGCTTATTAACTTCGGGGCCACGGGGGGCACTGGTGCCTATCTCAGCTACAATCGGGCGGAAGGCAGTGTACGCCCTGGACAAGTCGCCACCTCATCGCAGGGCCAACACAGATAGACAGACGACATTCACACTCACATTCACACACTAGGGCCGATTTAGTGTTGCCAATCAACCTATCCCCAGGTGCATGTCTTTGGCGGTGGGAGGAGGCCGAAGTACCCGGAGGGAACCCACGTAGCCACTGGGAGAACATGCAAACTCCACACAGAAAGATCCCGAGCCCGGGATTGAACCCAGGACTACTCAGGACCTTCGTATTGTGAGGCAGACGAACTAACCCCTCTTCCATCGTGCTGCCCCTGTTGGTACCTATTTTTTCTATTTTGGATCCCATAGGTTTTTTTTTCTAAACGAGCTGTTTGGAAATCGAGACTTCATAGACGCTTTGCCTTAGTTATGTCAGCAGACATAAATGGTAGCGGTTTACCCGAAGAGCTTTGCACAACTCTGCTACTTTTATCCAGTTGAAATCCATAGTTTCTCATTTTTCTCTAGGTTCTTGTTGTGGAGCAGACATGCGTGCTAAAATCTTCTGCTGTTGCCATTTCCAACACAAAGTAGCGTATAGTTCTAAATTATATCTGTCAATAACTAGATTGAAGAAATTACAACATGGCTGACGGGGTGGAGACGCAGTCAAATGGGACTTGGCCTGGAGAAGAATTTCGATTTGGACAAAAGCACCACAATTACATGTTATGTAAACCAAAAGGAAGTTTTTAAATGTAAAAAAAAAAAAATCATAATATGACCCCTTTAACTTAAAAGACTTGTATCATTGTCACCGATGTCCCACTGGGTGTGAGTTTCCTTGCCCTTCTGTGTGCTCTACCGAGGATGTTGTTGTGGTTTGTGTTGTGTTTTGTGCGGCCCTTTGAGACACTAGTGATTTAGAGCTATATAAATAATCATTGATTGATTGATCTCCTTCTAGCTGCTTCTCCGTCTAACAGGCCCTCAGCAGTCTAATATATCTAATATCTTTCATTTAGATATTTTTTTAAACATTCCTGGCAGGTGTTATCGACTCATTCTGCTTCAGTATGGCACGGATGAGCAGTGATACATACGCCAAAGAATATGCCTACACTGGTCAGTCCGTATCGATCCATTGTAGTGAAGAAGGAGCTGAGCCGGAAGGCAAAGCTCTTAATTTACCGGTTGATCAACGTTCCCCTCCTCACCTATGGTCATGAGCTTTGGGTCATGACCGAAAGGATAAGATCACGGGTACAAGAGGCCGAAATGAGTTTCCTCCACCGGGTGGCGGGGCTCTCCCTTAGAAATAGGGTGAGAAGCTCTGCCATCCGGGAGGAGCTCAAAGTAAAGCCGCTGCTCCTCCACATCGAGAGAAGCCAGATGAAGTAGTTCGGGCATCTAGTCAGGATGCCACCCGAACGCCTCCCTAGTGAGGTGTTTAGGGCACGTCCAACGGGTAGGAGGCCACGGGGAAGACCCAGGACACGTTGGGAAGACTATGTCTCCAGGCTGGCCTGGGAACGACTCGGGATCCCCCGGGAGGAGCTGGACAAAGTGGCTGGGGAGAGGGAAGTCTGGGCTTCCCTGCTTAGGCTGCTGCCCCCGCGACCCGACCTCGGATGAGCGGAAGAAGATGGATAAATGGATGGATGGTCAGTCATGTTTTTGATTAAACCTTTCTTTTATTTAATGAATACTGTCCAATCCTTCTTCTCAGCACTGTCCTTCACACTCCCTTTTTTCTTTCCCATGCTCGGAAAAACGTCCAACTTAGGCTAATGATAGCGAGTAAGAACAGATGTTTTGGGTGGATTTGACGGGGTTCACTGTGGCACTTGCAAAGCCAACTGATGGATGGGATGCCTGTAGCACAAATTTGTTTCGCAACTTAAAAGTAAAATGCAGCGCCCTGAAGGGCGCTAACGTTCCAAAGTACTGTATTTTAAGCAGCATATCCTGCAGTCTTTCAAATTTTAGTACGTAATGACATAAACTACTTTTATTTTTTTAAAGAGGACATATGATGATTTCAATGCACATATAAAACACTTTTTTGTGGTCCGGACAATATATATTGAATATGCTTTAGTGTATATTTTAAGAATGTTTTGCTTCAGTAACATGTTTAACCTAATTTCAAAGTAACATTTTCTTTTCAGAATTTACACTGGTAGATATTTTTATTGAAGATAAGAATGACACGGGAGGCTGCAGCCGACAGCATGTAATAGAAATGTCCGCATAAGTACATCAACCCCCAGTGTGATATCACACTCTACCCAGCTTAAAAAAAACTCCGCAAAACACACCATTCAGAGACATTCAAAACGGCGTGCAAACTCACAGCCAAATGGAAAACCTTATGATTTAACACTTGGGCATAGTATCAAACATTGAAACAATATTTAGAAAATATCATAAAAAACATCAGAGTTCCCTTTGAGTTATAAAACAAAAGTTAAAGTGCCAGTGACAGTCACACACACATTAGGTGTGGTGAAATTACCCTCTGCATTTGACCCATCCGCTGGGAGGTGAGGGGAGCAGTGAGCAGCAGGGGTGGCCACGCTCGGGAATAATTTTGGTGATTTAACCCCCAATTCCAACCCTTGATGCTGAGTGCCAAGTAGGGAGGTAATGGGTCCCATTTTTAATAGACTCGTCCGGGGTTTGAACTCACGACCTATTGATCTCAGGGCGGACCACAAGGCCACTGAGCAGGTTTTACTCTTAAAAGCGCTCTTAATGCAACAGACGTGGTGTATAGCTTTAGGCTTGTTTATCCACTTGATGTTCACTGTTGTTTCTTGTATGTGAGCATAAAGAAATTAAACAGATCCGGCCCGTTGACGGCACATGTAGAGAAAGACTGAATGGGAGCATTAGAAGTGTACAGGGATTTTCTCACAGTATACTTTGTGTGTGTTCACATCAAACATATTGCACGTCCACTAATGTCTCCTGACAAGTGTTTGACCATATCCCTCGGTGGAAGTGTGAGAATGCTGTAAATACACATTCATTGTGCACTTGGCAAACAGAGATGACAAGGAGCTCCCTGATGAGGTTCAACATAAAGTTTACAAAGGCAAACTACACACTGTTTATGCAGTTTAGCTTCTTATGTATACAGGGAGCATATCAGGCGCTTGAAGTAACTGTAAGGAATAATTGCTCATTTTATATTACCAACAAACTCACTGGCTCAAATGCTTCATTTTGTGAAGTAAACATGACCTATGTTGGGGTTATTAACGACTACCAGTAGTAGAGTAAATGTGATCATATACTCACAAGTAATAATATAGCAATAATCATTTCCTCACACATTACTTTTCCTTCATTACCCCAAATTACATAGAAAACTATCTTTTATGGATGGTAAAAACCGCACGCATTCCGATTCCCCGTCGTTAATCGCATTGTTCGTACGTTCAAGAAAGAGTAAGTACTTTTCTTAGCAAAGGCGCCCACAGCTCAAGGGTTAGTGCATGGTCGATCTCTCAGCGAGGTCCTCTCCATTCTGATTCAATTAATCTTTATTCCATCCACTGCCAAAATCAATTGCACTTTGCCCAGGATGCCTGACTAAAATGTGGGCTGGGACAAAGTCAGGCTCGGGACTGAATGAGATTCTCTGTAAGAAATAGTCTCATAATCTCATGCTGTATATTTGCTGATTATTAGTAAAGCGCTATCTTACATATGAAGGGTATACTTAAATGGAAAAATAATGACATTTTGTGTATAAATACAGTATATATTAGGGCTGCGAATCTTTGGGTGTCCCACGATTCTATTCAATATCGATTCTTGGGGTCACGATTCGATAATATATCGATTTTTTAGATTTGAATAGATTCTCGATTCAAAAACGATATTTTTCCGATTCAAAACGATTTTTTATTCATTCAATACATAGGATTTCAGCAGGATCTACCCAAGTCTGCTGACATGCAAGCAGAGTAGTAGATTTTTTTTTAAAAGCGTTTATAATTTGAAAGGACAATGTTTTATCAACTGATTGCAATAATGTAAATTTGTTTTAACTATTAAACTAACCAAAAATATGACTTATTTTATCTTTGTGAAAACATTGGACACAGTGTGTTGTCAAGCTTATGAGATACGATGCAAGTGTGAGCCACTGTGACACTACTGTTCTTTTTTTTACATTTTTATAAATGTTTAATGATAATGTCAATGAGGGATTTTTAATCACTGCTATGCTGAAATTATAACTAATATTGATACTGTTGTTGATAATATTTATTTTTGTTTCACTACTTTTGGTTTGTTCTGTGTCGTGTTTGTGTCCTCTCAATTGCTCTGTTTATTGCAGTTCTGAGTGTTGCTGGGTCAGGTTTGGTTTTGGAATTGGATTGCATTGTTATGGTATTGCTGTGTAGTGGTTTGTTGGATTGATAAAAGAAAATAAAAAATAAAAAATAAAAAATACAAAATAAAAAATAAAAAATAAAAAATGAAAAATAAAAATAAAAAAGAAATAAAAATAGTTTTTTAAAAAAATGAGAATCGATTCTGAAGCGCACAATGTATTCGATTTGATTCGCATTCGAATCGATTTTTTCCCACACCCCTAATATATATGTATAAATATATATATATATTTTGGTTGACAAGACTTTGCAGCATCGCGTGGACATCGGGGGCGGTACCTCTGGATTGGCAGACCGGGGTGGTGGTTCCTCTCTTTAAGAAGGGGGACCGGAGGGTGTGTTCCAACTATCGTGGGATCACACTCCTCAGCCTTCCCGGTAAGGTTTATTCAGGTGTACTGGAGAGGAGGCTACGTCGGATAGTCGAACCTCGGATTCAGGAGGAACAGTGTGGTTTTCGTCCTGGTCGTGGAACTGTGGACCAGCTCTATACTCTCAGCAGGGTTCTTGAGGGTGCATGGGAGTTTGCCCAACCAGTCTACATGTGCTTTGTGGACTTGGAGAAGGCATTCGACCGTGTCCCTCGGGAAGTCCTGTGGGGAGTGCTCAGAGAGTATGGGGTATCGGACTGTCTTATTGCGGCGGTCCGTTCCCTGTACGATCAGTGCCAGAGCTTGGTCCGCATTGCCGGCAGTAAGTCGAACACATTTCCAGTGAGGGTTGGACTCCGCCAAGGCTGTCCTTTGTCACCGATTCTGTTCATAACTTTTATGGACAGAATTTCTAGGCGCAGTCAAGGCGTTGAGGGGTTCCGGTTTGGTAACCGCAGGATTAGGTCTCTGCTTTTTGCAGATGATGTGGTCCTGATGGCTTCATCTGACCGGGATCTTCAGCTCTCGCTGGATCGGTTCGCAGCCGAGTGTGAAGCGACCGGAATGAGAATCAGCACCTCCAAGTCCGAGTCCATGGTTCTCGCCCGGAAAAGGGTGGAGTGCCATCTCCGGGTTGGGGAGGAGACCATGCCCCAAGTGGAGGAGTTCAAGTACCTAGGAGTCTTGTTCACGAGTGAGGGAAGAGTGGATCGGGAGATCGACAGGCGGATCGGTGCGGCGTCTTCAGTAATGCGGACGTTGTACCGGTCCGTTGTGGTGAAGAAGGAGCTGAGCCGGAAGGCAAAGCTCTCAATTTACCGGTCGATCTACGTTCCCATCCTCATCTATGGTCATGAGCTTTGGGTCATGACCGAAAGGATAAGATCACGGGTACAAGCGGCCGAAATGAGTTTCCTCCGCCGTGTGGCGGGGCTCTCCCTTAGAGATAGGGTGAGAAGCTCTGCCATCCGGGAGGAACTCAAAGTAAAGCCGCTGCTCCTTCACATCGAGAGGAGCCAGATGAGGTGGTTCGGGCATCTGGTCAGGATGCCACCCGAACGCCTCCCTAGGGAGGTGTTAAGGGCACGTCCAACCGGTAGGAGGCCACGGGGAAGACCCAGGACACGTTGGGAAGACTATGTCCCCCGGCTGGCCTGGGAACGCCTCGGGATCCCCCGGGAAGAGCTAGACGAAGTGGCTGGGGAGAGGGAAGTCTGGGTTTCCCTGCTTAGGCTGTTGCCCCCGCGACCCGACCTCGGATAAGCGGAAGATGATGGATGGATGGATGGATATATATATATATATATATATATTTGTGCATATGCATATACTTAAATATATATATGTATGTATACTGGGGGTGTACGGTATACCGGTACCAGTATAGTATTACGGTACTAATGAATCAAAACCGGTACTATACTCTGTTTGAAAAGTACCGGTTCTGTCTATCTGTGTTGGCGCTGCGATGAGGTGGCGACTTGTCCAGGGTGTACCTCGCCTACGGCCCGAATGCAGCTTGGATAGGTTCCAACACCCCCCGCTACCCCGAAAGGGACAAGCGGTAAAAAATGGATGGCTGGATGAGCCCCGTCACGCGATGATATTGCTGGGTTTACGAGCAGAGGAGCGTGTTCGGCAGCGCACAATCACAGTGTACTTACAAACAGATCAGGTGTGTAGAAGGAAAAGGAAGAAAGGACGCATTTTGGCTTAAAACTGACAATAAAGGTGAAGTTATTACACTGCAACGCCCTCAGGAAGAGGTGCTCTAACACATAGCAAGCTCACTAACAGCAAACATCCATCCGCAGTTGGCAGTGTTTTAGTTACTTCTAAATCACTAATACTCGCCTCCATGGTGACGAATAAAGTATGTTTCTTACAAATATCATCCCTGCAGGACAAGGAATAGCTAAACTTGCTTCACTACACACCGTACAAGGATACACCGGCATCACCGCTAACAAAAGCCAGCACGCCTGGATGCAAACAAATGCCATGAGTGGATCTACACCTGACATCCACTGTAATGACACCAAGTACAAGAGCGTATCTAGTCAATACTACCTTGATTACATCGGTATGTTTCCTTTTTATAAAATGTATGTTATGTTTATAAACTCGGGAAATATCAATCAATCAATCAATCAATGTTTATTTATATAGCCCCAAATCACAAATGTCTCAAAGGACTGCACAAATCATTACGACTACAACATCCTCGGAAGAACCCACAAAAGGGCAGGGAAAACTCACACCTAGTGGGCAGGGAGATTTCACATCCAGTGGGACGCCAGTGACAATGCTGACTATGAGAAACCTTGGAGAGGACCTCAGATGTGGGCAACCCCCTCGAGCTGGTCTAACATGATACTGTGAAAGTTCAATCCTCCCCCCCCCCCTAGGTCCCTGGACACATGAGGACTTTGAATATGACCAACGTATGATCCTATAAGTAATAGTAATTGATACCTAAATTTGTGGTATCATCCAAAACTAATGTAAAGTATCCAAACAACAGAAGAATACGTGATTATTACATTTTAACAGAAGTGTAGATAGAACATGTTGAAACAGAACATAGGCAGATATTAACAGTAAATGAACAAATGGATTAATAATACATTTTTACAGCTTGTCCTTTATAATTTGGCCAATATGATAGAATGATAAATGACACAATATGTTACTGTAGTGTGAAAACAGCATTTAGTTAATTTAAAGTAAAAGACTTGAAAGGGAAACAATGTCTATTTTAAGCATTAAGCACTAAAAGCCAAGTTAATTAGGTTTAAAAATCAATCACAATAGCAATGGTTATATTAAACTATTAATATTTTCTTTAAAATAAATTACAATTTTGTTTAAATCAAAATTCTTATGATTTTGTAGAATAATCTCATACTATTTTAAGCACATTACAATGAATTCCAATGAAATTGAATGCAAAATTAACTTTGACTTTAATTTTAAAAAACAATAGCATGGAGAGCTGAACCAAGGTCAGCAAAATAAAGGTTTTCTGATGATAAATGTTGATATCCTTTAGATAAAAGACGAACAAAAAGCCACAGTGGGCAAAATTAAGTGATGTGAATGTTTTCTATACCTCTACAAATCAGTTTGTAATCTACAAGTAATTTTGACTATTGGATCTTAAAAGGTTTCACTTACTTTGACCGCAAGGGAATACATTCTTGCAAGCCAGTTCCTACCCATCCATTAGCCAATTAGACACACTTACTGAGGCAGTATAGTGCTAAAAGACCAGAGGAAATGGTCTGAATGTGAGAGAATGGCAGAAAAACCTCCAGTGATACAGAGTTCAGCATTGAAGAGCAAAGATAACCACTGTAGTCTTTGGAAAATGTGACCTAATGATGACAAAATAATCACTGGTTGACAAATAATATTATGAAGGAATAATCATTGTGGGGAGACCACAGAGTTGCTTGGTTTTAGTCCATGGTGTCTTTTAACATGTGCAGACTGCCTTCAGAATCAAGCAATTTCCATTGCAGTCTGTGTTTTGTGAGCTTGGTGTCAGAAACCCTTGTAGC